>NC_092810.1:120341107-120651748 GCF_040954645.1 Diabrotica undecimpunctata
TCTTTTTTTTATCTCATAAGGCAAATCCTCAGCACGCCTCCTTTTTGCGACATTTATTACCCAATCTTTGGAGTTAGCTTTTCTCCAACGTTTTAGTGGACGTATGTATTTCCATACTGTGTCAAGAAGTAGATTTAATATCCAACTAGCTATTTCAGTTGACACTAAATTGTTCGTGGGTGCACCTATTTCAGTATTTTTTTTCTCATCATTTAGGCTATCAAGGACAGCTGTGTGTAATTCATATAGACTTCCTAGAGAGAGCGATCCCTCTTCACTTGGCTGATATGTGGGGTCTACATCTGTAAAGTCACTATCAAAAATGGATTCCTTCATTGAGACTATATTGTTCTGAGAATCATGAAGAATTGAACTGCTGTCTTCAGTTATTCTATCTGTGTATGTGTTATAAGATCATTTATGGTTTTAGCTTAGTAATCATTTCTAAATTTTAACTCAACCCGTTTTCAGGTAGAATGAAGTAAGTGTACTTAAAGGTTTTTACTAGTCGATATGAAAGAGAAATTTTAATAAATCATACATGTAAAATGTATTAATGATACTTATCACCTTTTTACTGAATATGGTATGCAGTAGTAGAAATATATTGTTGTCCGGCATAATAATATATGTGGGCTTACTTTGTTTTACATGCAACAGAACTTTGATTTTATGGAAGTAAGCAGCGATATATTGTTTTATTTAAAAATAAAAAGTTGGTTAGGTGTAAGTTATTTGTTTATTACACAAATTATCTGCTGAATGGTAAGTCGTATCATTTATTGGGTTTTACCTGTATGTAGAGCGAAAAAAGCTGAGAATTTTGGTATACTTAACTCAATATTTTAAAATTTGTCATTTACCTGGTTTTCGCAGTATACCGACGATATGTGCTATCAATAATTTTTAAACGTTTACGAGTATAAACATTTACTACTGGCTGTTACTAAACATCGACTGAAAAAAATAGTTTAAAAAATATCTCCAAGAGGTATTGACGTACGGAAACTCAAACAAAACAGTATCTTCCAACAAAATAAAGAAAAGATAAAAAAAGAATTCAAAAACATATCGGAAAATAATAACCATGGCACAGAAATATAACTCTAAAATAAAATAAAAACATCGATAAACACAATAGCACAAGTAGAATTGAAATCAGGGAGGGCAGGAATGGATAACAGATGCTATTCTGGGGTTTATTGAAGAAAAAATACAACTACTCCTCAGTCCTTACAATACGACTAATCCTACGCAAGGATATGGTGATGTCATGCGGAATGGTGATGTCATTGTGAAATGCTTCCGGAAGGGAGATTTCTGGGAATTTTTTAATTTGGTGAGAGCACCGTGAATGAGATCTGCCTTCGACGATCAGTCTTTTCACGTCCTCTTTTCTTCTAGTGATATAACCAAAGTACCACAGAACATTTCTGTTTATTGTTGTAATTAGTCTGGTATTAACAGGTTGACTGCTCATATATAAACTAAAAAATGGCCCAAACGCCAAGCACATGCCTTTCTAAAATAACTAATCTATATTTGAATAAAAAAAAACGGGTGTGGCAGACCAGTGGGACTGCCGGTATAAATTAAACTTCTATACACGCGTTCGCTGTTACAAATTTATATGGGAGTCAATCTGCACAATAATTACATAATATGTAATGCTATACGTAAGAGAGAGCAGAAAGAGAAACAGAATTAGGTATATGGTGCATCGTTTGCTGTATATAAACAACATTTGACCTGTAATAGGAGTATAGTAAATGAAGGATTGAATCAATATTTTGATGAAAATGTATATTTTTATTTTCATATATGTATGAAAGGAGTTGAATGCAAAAAAAATTTTTTACACATACTCCGCAGTAAAATTCATTGTTTATTTTGTTATTAATATAAAAATACAATGCAATACCACAGAATAAATAACAATCAGAATGCCCACTCTCCGATGCCGCCTTTGAAGTTTGCCAGCACGCGAACGTCATGTTTTAGACGGAAACATAGACTCGAATTGAGAAATTTGTGACAAGCTACAACAGAACTGTAATTTAAATTTTTAGAGATTAATAATTTAGTACGTATAAAATAATTTAATCTATTTTTCAACTAAAAGTACGAATAAAATAGTGCATATTATGTCTGTAGTTGCCGCAAATAAATTAAACCGGGTTAATTTGTCTATGCTAACCAAATAAAATGTCACTGAATAGCACTGGTTCCGACTAAAACATGGCTGAGTGTGCATTCTGATTATTTATTATTCTGTGACAATACGCTGCAACATAATTCAATATAATAATACAATACAAATTAAAATGCAATATTTATAACTTACTTACGCATATGTTTAATTAACCATGATAATAATATTAATGAACAAATAAAAATAATATTAATAAATATTAAATATATTTACAAAAGGAACATTTTTATTCTCGAGGGAGAAAGAGAGAGAAAATATATCTTCTGTCTCTCTCTTACCTATATCTTACATATGTAATGATTTTTCTGATTCACTCCCGTACAAATTTCCAACGTCGAACGCGCATATAGAAGTATAACTTCAAAAAATGTTTGTGGAAGATGAAAATAAAAAACCAACAACTCGGATTATGTTGTAAATTTTCATTTTATTTTAAAATTTCGCATTTTTGTCTATATTACATATATTTAATAAGATCAACATGGTTTTTTTAAATATTTCAAAAATAAAAAAGAAAATTCGTATTGGGATTCGAACTCACATATTCCAGCGTATGAAAAAAACAAGCAAAAAATTTGCCAATTAGACATAACAGTAACGTATTTCAAAATTGACAGTTCTCAGTCATATATTCTCGAGAGAGAACGAGGGAGAAAATATATCTTCTGTCTCTCTCTTACCTATATCTCACACATGTAATGATTTTGCCGATTCACTCCCGTACAAATTTCCAACGTACGTCGAACGCGCGTGTAGAAGTATAACTTCAAAAAATTTCAGAATAATGAAATTTTTTTAAAAAACCGTTAGATGGCATATGCGCCCGCCCGGGCACAGGCGGCATTTTTATGCCGGTGATGCCAGCGGTCATAGTACTAGCGGTCGCTTTATTACGAATCTACATTTGTCAAACAGAGAAGTGCAAGTCTACTTAGTCTAGCCACAGTATATTGCTAAAGAATCTTTTAATATTAAACTGTGGTCTAGCTTCGACTGTTGTTTGATATGCGTGTTTGTTGTGCAACAATGAGTAAAGCAGAAAAGATGTCGAACTTGCTTTGAAAGCTGCTGAAATGTCAGGTAATAAAGATATTTATTTTTGAAATAGATATATTGTTCTCGTATGCTCGCATTTGCCGACCAATCAGCGTACAGGAAACATCTCCAAACACGAAAAAAATTGTTCATTGGTTGGAATAAGGGTTATTCCAACTTTTGAGCAATTCAATTTTTTTCATTGGTCGATTTTATGGAAAGTCCACTTTCATACGTCATAATCCTCCAGAACAAAGGATTTTCGTGTATAAAAGAAGGTGGATTTTCTGTAGTCGGCCAGTTCGAACTCACCCTCGTATTCTAAGACTCTAGGTACGGTGCTAGTCATCCACCTAGAATCTGCCTTTTATTTACCATTGTTGGATATTGATTTTATTGCTATTTTTCTGTGCATTTTGATATATATGTATTTTTGTTGAATTTTTCTGCTGTGATATTTCTCATAGATCATACACAGAGAAAATACCATTTACTTTTTGCTATTTTATTATTGCATATTTACTGTTTCAGTATATCTTGTTGCGACATCTCCTTAGCGGACCATACGCTCAGATATATTCCCATTTTTCTTTGCTATTTTATTATTGCTTTTATTGACATAAATATTTCCGCTGCGATATCTCTCTTTCTAGAGACCATACCATTTCTGTGTGCTTGTTGTCTCCTTCCGTAAGTTAAGGCGGCACAAGTTATTTCGAGGATTCCTTCCGTCAGTTAAGGAATCTCTCACCTATTTTGTATTATTATTGTTGCATTTTATTTCTATTTGTGTACACAAACAATTCCGTATATTTTCTGTTATTTTTCGTGCAGAAAACACGCTTGTGGAACTTCTACTCCGTAGACTAAGCACAAGAAGTGTTTGCACTCATTTCAAACTTACTTATTTTAACATATATACATATATCTTGCACTTGTATGCTTTTCTGTGGCATTTCGCATCGCGATCACGCACTCAAAGCACATAAATCTTCTCAGATTTGTGATAGTTTCAAGCTGAAACATACACGAATCCGAGTATCACCTACGAGACCAACCATAACTAGACGAACTGCTCAACCAAAGATGGTGGCCACTCGTAGCTCTTCCCGGTCCAGCTCCCGAGACCGTAAGAAGCCCGTAGAGCAGGAGACAGGCCAAACTGCAGCCCTCCACGCCTCTCGGCAACAATATGTACCTTAAGTCTACTGATTTTTAATTTTTTTCGTAGTTCACTATATTTCGTATTTTTCATTACTTTAGATGACAAATCTGAGCCGTTCAGTTTGATTCTTTGATTCCGATCTTGATCCCATGTTTTTGCCAACCAGTGATAAAGAAATATTATCCAGTTCAGATTTGTCAGACATAGAAGCATCTTCAGGAATGTTTTCTCAGAAAATGGCATTGTCCAAACCCACAGCAAATATCAAACGCAAATTGCAATCAACTAAAATCATTTCAAAGAAATTGCGTACCAGAAATGTTTTGGATCAACCAAGCTGTTCTACATCACTTTTGCCGATGATGCCTCACAGGAAGAAATAGAAGGTGTTAACGCTACAGCCCAGCATTTCAATTGATTCTATAGCAATTCTATAGCTTATCAAAAGAATTGGAACGGGAACGAAACAATATTTCACCTGAACAATTGAAAGAATTCTTTGAAAATATTCTAGAACATACGTGGACGCAGCCAATTGGAAATTGGCGAGATTGTAAATCAAACAAGCTTATATGCAACTCAAATATTATGAGATTCCAACGATATAACCAATTCAAGGCTACACAAGGGGGTTCCAACCGACAAAAAAGAAATGATTATATTTATTAGTATAGTAGCTTACATGGGTCTAGTAAAAATGCCTTTTTTGGAAAAGTATTGGTCTATATAAAAATGAATCGATGAAAACGATCTATATAAAAATTTCAGCTGCTTCTTAGAATGGAGCATTTCTCAGATAATGAAAGTTGCCCAGAAGCAGATCGTTTATTTAAGGTGCAGCCATTAGTAGAAAAACTTACCAAAAATTTTCAAAAGGTTTATACTCCAAGTCGAATATTTTGTATAGATGAGTCTATTGTTCCATTTCAAGGACGATTCTTAAATTATGCGATGGCAATGGGTACACATTCATTATGCGGTGGCAAAGGGCAACTCTTCTGTACTAACTAACATTGTTATTAACCTCTCAAAGGACCTACTAAATTCAGGACGAACTATTATTGTTGATAACTATTATACAAGTCCACAAGGAATCTACGTTCCTGTAGTTGGCTGTATCATCATCATCATCCAGCCTCAAGAGTCCACTGCTGAACATAGGCCTCTTCCTAATGTTTCCAACCCCGTCTATCTTGCGCCGCTCTCTCGTTGGCTGTATACCATATATTAAAAAATTTATTAAAATCCTTTGTAAAAGGTATATATTTAAAAACCCAAACGGGTTATGTTAGACAAAACGTTTTCGGAATCCATATTCCATCATCAGTGTCTAGGAGTACATGAATCTAGCCACTAAATATATGGGTAAAAACCCGTTAAAAATAATTAGTTACATTTGGTTTACAGTATTTCTTATAAAATATTAAGATGTTAAAGTTACCGTTGGATTAGGTAACATGGCGACATATGACTCCACGTGAAGTTGCTAGTCCTGAGACGGCGTGTTTACGAGGACTTTATGGAAGCAACTGAGTGCATTGCTTCAGTTTCACAAAGGATTTTAATAAATTTTTTATTATACAAGTCTTGTAAGTATTAAGTATCGAAAGTTAAGTCCTTGTAATATTTTTCGTAATAATTCAAGGACAATTTAAGAAAAAATTATAGATTTCACCTATTTTCAGTTTTGTTCATTGCTCGTTTTAGAAAAATTATAGATTTTGCTTATTTTACTAAATACATATTTGAGAGTTGGTGCTATTTTCGAAGAAAAATGAATGTGTAGTTCTGCGGAGGATATTTTTTGGGCTTCAACCAACTTAATAGGAGGCTCCAACTTTTATATGGAGCTTCTTGTGCACAATACGTTTAACTTTTGCCACTGACTCTCTCTCTCTCTCTCTCTCTCTCTCCAATGGCGCTACAGCCCAAATTGGGCCTTGGCCTCCTCCAAACTATGTCTCCAACCTTGTCGGTCCCGCTGCCACTTTATCCTCCCATCTTTTCCGTGGCCTTCCTTTTGGTCTTGCGCCCTGCATTTTACTATCTAGGGCACTTTTCGGCCAATATTTCTGTCTACATTCTTACTACATGACCAGCCTAGCAAAGTCTCCGAAGCTTAACGAATTCTGAGATCGGTGTCTCTTTGAAAAGTTGGTAGAGTTCATGGTTGTACCTGGATCTCCATATTCCGTTTTCGTTAATAGGTCCAAATATCTTTCTTAGGACTTTTCTTTTGAAGACTTCCAGTCTTCTTTTTGTATCTTCTGTCATCGCCCATGTCTCCCATGCATAACATACTATTGGTCTGATAATAGTTTTGTAGAACCTGATTTTCGATCTCCAGTGTGTGTTTTTGGAGCGGAACACATGATCGAGTGAAAAATAAGCTTTGTTTCCCTTTACTATTCTTCTTTGGATTTCTGGTTCTTCTGTTCCATCCGTGTTTAATGCAACTCCTAAATATATGAAACTCTCTACCGTTTCAATATCATCCTCTAATTCAACTGTGCGTCTGTTTCCCTTAGCTCTTGCCTGTGTTAACTTTTTTGTTTTTTGAATATTTATTTCTAGTCCGGTCTTTTTTGCCTTTGTTTTTAATTGTGAATATATTTCTGTCGCCTCTTCTGTTCTGCGAGACATAATGCTGATATCATTGGCATAGGCGGCAATCTGTATTGATTTATTTGTTAGGAGATTATCTCTTCCTATATTCAGCTGTCTTATCACATATTCCAAGGTCAGGTTGAATGGTGTCGGTTCCAGCCCGTCTCCTTGCTTTAATTCTTTGACTATTGTAAAGTTTTCAGTGAGCTCATTTTGGACTCTGACAATTGCTGTTGACTAATCCATTGTTGTTTTTACCAGTCAGATGTATTTTTGGGGGATATTAAAGCTCTGCAATATTTGATATAACTTGTTCCTATTAATTGAGTCGTAGGCTTGTTTGAAATCTATGAATATGTTGTGGACGTCAATGTCGTATTCTCCCGATTTGTTTAAAATTTGTTTCACTGTGAATAGTTGGTCAGTTGTAGATCTTCGTTGTCGGAAACCGGTTTGATATTCCCCCACAATATTTTCAGTTAGTTGTTGGAGTCGTTTATTTAGTATGTAAGTAAAAGTTTTGTACGCCGTGCACAAGAGTGTTATGCCGCGATAATTTTCGCATTCCAGTGTATTCCCTTTTTTATAGATTGGGCATATAATCCCAGTTTTCCAATCATTAGGGATCTTTTCATCATTCCAAATCTTGTTCATGAGCATATGCATTTGTCCTACTAGGTGATCGCCACCTAATTTATATAGCTCAGGGGGGACGTTGTCAATACCTGGAGCCTTATTGTTCTTTTGTGCTCATATTTCTTGTTTTACCTCTTCCATCGTTGGGTGCTCTATATTTTCGGCGTCTCCCTCATTGTAATGCATGTCAATATGCTTTTCATTTTCTTGTGTCCCTAAAAGAGTTTGGAAATAGGTTTTCCAGACTGATTTTATTTCTTTTGGATCACTGGTTATTTACCCTTCTTGATTTCTGCATATATTTGTTCGGGGTCTGTATCCTTCTCTTAAATTGCGTAGATATCTGTACGCCTGTCTTATATTGTTGCTTTGAAGATTTTCTTCCATTTACTGTATATTGCCGTTTTCGTATTTTCTTTTCTCTGTTCGGCATATTTTATTGGCCCTCCGTCTTGCATCTTGGTAACTTGCCCTTCTTTCTCTGGTTCTTCTTTCCATATATTTCTTGTGTTCTTCATTTCTTTTCTGTATGGCCTTATTACACTCGTCATTGAACCATTCCCTTTTTGTATTTTTCTTTTTCTTGCCTATGATTTTTCTTGCTACGTCAATAACTTTTGTTTTGATTTCTTCCCAATGTTCTTCGGTGCCTAGACTGCCTAGTGTTTGTGTTATTTCTCTCTCATAGTTCTGTTTGATATCTTGTTGTTTCAATTTTTGTATATCTAGCTGTTCTGTTCTTTGCTCCTGTCTTTTCTTCCTGTTTCCCTGAATTCTTCATCTGTATTTTATCTGTACTAGGATATGGTCAGATCCGCAGCATGCACCTCTTCGGCTCTTCACATCTTGTATGCTTGTTTTTCTATCAAGACATGATGAATTTGGTTGGCGGTTGTTCCTCCAGGCATAATCCATGTCGCTTTGTGTATGTCGGGGTGTGGGAAAAAAAGTCGAACTTATGATCATGTTTTTTTCTACTGGCAAAGTTGATAAGTAATTCTCCATTTTCATTGGTATTTTGAGGGAGTGAATGTTTACCAATGGTTCCTAAGAAAAGTTCTTCTTTGCCTATTTGAGCCACTGACACTCCTGTTAAAAAAAAGAACAGCGACTTCATTTAAGAAATTAATTCAGATAAAAGTTTTATTCATAGGGAATTACGTACTTACCTATATTCAGATAATAATAAGGCACGACTTGGGTAATTACGAAATTCACAAAGGTGCATACAGATCACGATGGAATTAATTTTTAGTAACATAACTCATTTCTAAAAAAATAATGAAATAACGACGCCATTGGAATTATGGAATTTCACAATTAAAAAATCAGTTCTTACTATTGGACTATAACAATATTCTTAACACGGTTAATATAATCCGCCCTCATATCTGTAAATTTTGGAAATGGAAAATGATCCACAGTAGATAATTTGTTTATATACAGATATATATATATATATATATATATATATATATATAAATATATATATATATATATATATATATATATATATATATCCATATCTAATGAATTTACTTAGTTATTTATGAGATGTAATGATAGTTTATAATAAAAACAAGTGAAACAAGTTTTTATTTACAATCCTAATGTTAATTATTAATTATTTATTATAGTCCGACCCAACATTTGTTTTATAGAAAAATATTGTTAAAGCGTTATTCAGATTTTATTTTAATTTATGGTAATTAGATAAATTTGGGAATATTGCAAATTAATTGTATAATAGCTTGTTAACCAATTTCCCAATTGTATTGTTAACATATTTCGATGATACTCGGCTATATTGTGATTGCGTAATAGAGGTAACTAAGTGATATACAACTAGTGGAAAGGGGGAACAACATCAAAGTCTTGTTCCTTTTTTTTACTTAGTTTGAAAACCAATCACTTCTAAAATGTACCAGGTGAGAAAAAACAAAAGTTCTCGGAAGAACATTGCAACATGTACATTGGAGTGAAAGATCAAGTAAGTGGCAAGTTATACACAAAAATTATACTTTTTGTATAAAATAACAATAATAATGTTTTTCTAATATTAGTCTTTTACAGAACATGCAATTAAAAAAGAAGAATATTGGTATATATGGTTCCTTTGGATAAACATTTTTCATAGTTATTTATGAGACTTATTTACAATATTTATGAGACTTTTTTAACTCTGTTTTAGGTACACACTCTGACTATATTTTAGGGTCTTAAACTTAATATAGCTAGAGTTTCTATTCTGTCTGAGTATGTGTATACTGTGCAGGTCTTTGTATTCAATTACAATATATTTGAGGCTTGTACACACAGTAACACATTACTCTTCTTCATCTCCTCTAAAACATTACTATCCTTCTATTATTATTTTTGTTTTCTTTCATCTACTGACTGCATGTATTTACTGTATATTGTTTTTGTTGATTTTCAATTCCTTTAACTTTGGATTTGTATTTAGTTGTGTGAAGGGTGGCTGTCGCTCTCTATGGACAGATACTATTGTGCAATGTAATCATCAAAACGTAAAAATCGATCCCATGTTTGAGTTAATTAAATAAATATCAAATATTAATTGAGTTTTCTCCATTTAAATGACGCATTTCCTCCATTTAACATATTTCTCCGCAAGGGCTGAACTGGCAAAACAAAACACATAAAGACGACAAGAAAAATAAGACCACGGGACTAAAGCGTCTCACGATTTCCTGAACTTGTGCGGAGAAGACGTCAAGTGGGAGTATCGTTTCCCAGACTGTCACGTGACAAGCTTAATTACGACAGTAGTCTCTCATAGCGCATCAGCGTGCTATAAGAGGGGTTATAGAGGAATGCCTGGAGAGCATTGGAGCTCGGATGATTCATCCTTGATCTACTTGGACAATGAATGTATGCCCAAATATTCCTAAAGGTATGCAAATCCAATTCAGATCGGGATTAGGGATTACTATTTTATCGGAGGTATTTACCGAATACACCTAGGAAGTTTTGGTCACGAAGGGTTTTTATTATGTAACTTCTGTTCATATAGGAATACTTGTTGGGAACTCTAGAAATTTAAGGAATTAGATGAACAAGATTTATATCTTTTGATGGGTAACTTTAAACAATACACGTCTTTTAAGCGTAAGCAGGTTAATTTTATGAGTTTTTGTAGTAACAATGTTCAAATTGTATTCTATTATCTATTTTAGGTAGGTCTTGCAAATCTTTATGTATTAGTATACACAACGCAAAAGTCTAAGGATATTTTAATAATTTATATTGATCATACCAATGACAGAAATTTCATGACCATATAAATTTGCTTGTACTATAATTGTTGATACAGACACTCACTTCTTATCAAAAAAAAATTGTAAAACTGATCGACATTTTTATGTTTTGTTTATTTTTAATTTTAGTCACTTTATACCATTCTTGCTTAATAGGTGAGTTAAAGATATTGTCTTTTTACCATGCAACGACAACATTTAACGTTGGACGAGATGAATAGAGCCGTGGGCCTCCTTCAAGCTGGTATGCGACAAACTCAAGTTGCTGACCAGCTGGGTGTCTCCCAAAGCATCGTAAGTCGTTTGTGGCGTCGGTTTAGAGACACTGGGAGTCCAGCAGAGCAACATCCAGGACGTGGTCGGTCTACAACCGTCGCTTAAGACCGATATTTAATTTTAAATGCCAGAAGGCAGCCAACAATCACAGCACCCGAGCTGGTTATTGAATTACAGCTTACACATAATGTAACAATTAGCAGCAGTACTGTGAGGAATCGTCTCCATAAAGCCAATCTTCGTAGTCGGCGACCACTGAGATGTCCACCTCTATCTAGAGGTAATCGCGCTGCAAGAATAACCTGGTGTCAAGAGTTTCAGAATTGGACTGACAATGACTGGGCCACAGTTTTGTTTATTGACATCCAGATTGTCGTCGGACAAGAGTTTGGACATGATCCGGAAATGGAGAACGATTACGACATCTTCAAGAAGTGTATGCATACAAAGGTGGTACATTAATGGTATGGGGCGGAATCATGATTGACGGAAGAACTGACCTCATTTTCTCACGTGGCTTTCTTATAAGTCAGCAATATTTGGACACTATTCTTGAACCTGTTGTGCATCCGTTTGCTGCTATTGGTGGAGAAAATCTTTACTTTATGCATGATAACGCTCGACCACATGTTGCGCATATTATAACAAATTGGTTGAATAAGGAGGGTATTGATGTATTGCCATGGCCAGCACGGGACATGGCCCAGTATGGGACATGCTTCAACGAAGAATAACTCCACATATGGGCAATATCTACAATGAGTTTCAATTAAAAGAGCTTCTGAGAGAACAATGGACACAACTACCTCAAGCAGACGTTAAGTGATGAACAGTAGCATGAACAGTAGATGTAGAGCTGTGATAAACCAACGTGGTGGTCATACTTTATTTTAAGTTTATATTTCGTATTTTTGACATTTTATGGTGGTATGTGAAACATGGGTGATTTGCAATATATTTTTTTTTGCTCCAATTTTCTGTTTTTTTTTTGCAATTTATGGTTTTTGACATATTAAACAACAATTTAAACTACAAATTTTATATTACTTTTTTTAAGTTGATTGCAGATAAACAAAATACGTCTATTTATAAAAATATCCCTAGACCTTTGCGTTGTGTGTATTTGTGTGTAATTGCTTTCAAATTTTTTGAGACCTGTGGTACCTGAATTACCGAAGTTACGTATCTCCCAGAATATTACTTGAAGCGAAATGATATTTAACACAAACCACGAGTATGTTATATATGTAGATTAGGATACACCTTATATAGATAAAAAATTTTGGTAACCACAAGAAAAGATGAAAGCTAAATCAAAATAGAATGAGCAAATGATCACAAGTAGCACTACTGGACATAGGCCTCTCCTTGTGTTTTCTATGCTTGCCTGTCTTGAGCTATCTGGTGCCAGTCCCTTCCTGCCTTGTCTTTAATGTCGTTGATCCATTTTTTTTTGTAGTCTTCCTATGCCTCATTTATGTGCTCTTGATCGCTATTGTATTAGTCATGCTATTTATCTTGCCCATTTTCTCTTAGATTTTACGATAGCTTCAATAACATATTTTACTTTTTTATTAGATCATCGTTTTTCATATGACCTCGTAAGCTTACATTTACCATGATTCTCTCAATAGCTCTTTGAGTTATTTTAAGTTTATTGGGAGATTGGTTAGTAAGTGCCATTTTATAAGTCATGACAGGAAGGATACATCTGTCAAAAACCTTTCAATCTTTTTTTTAATATTTCTATCATATTTACTTCTTCAGTTAACATTAATAATATATATCTACTTATCAGAGTACCACCTTCTTGACCGATAAAGGTTTTTTAACAGTTACAGCATATATTACAAACAAAATTATTTTACTCGTATTATGTAAATTAAATAGAATTATTTATACAAAATATCAGTTTTTGATAAAACATATGGGTGCCCAGTTCATTTAAATAATAGTTATGGGACTATTGACATCTAATTCCATGGACATTGTTTTGACTGTAAAATAAATTTAATTTATTATTATTTGGGGTTTTTACCAATATATTGGAACAAATTAAGCACAATGCGAGTATATTATAATTAACAAAATAAATAGTAAATATCACATTTTTGATCACAAAATTAACACATATTTTCAATTTCGATGGCTTGACGAATAATTTTCGATTTTAAGGAGCGGATTTGAGCGATGGTTTTTGTTTTTTCAAAATATATTTTGTGAACTGTCTGAATATGATATTGGATTAGGGGTGAAGTAGTATCGAAGTATTTAAAGATATAGATTGTTCGTAAATACGGTTGTGGAGTTGCCGGTTTGTCTGTCCTATGTATGCTCGTGAGAAACTGGAACAATGTATATCATAGACATTATGATCTTCATTGGGCATTTGGTCTTTTATGAATCTGACGAGATTGGATGACTGATGTTAAGAGAATTAAGAGTTCTACTGATCTTGTCAGTGACACCTTCGTTAATAGGTAGAAAACATTTGGGTTGATCAGGCGGTAAGGTTTCTTTTTTAGATGGAATGGGGTTTAGATGTTTTTGAATGCTCCTGTTGATTCAGGATTTGTAGTAGCCATTTCGTAAGAGTGTTTGCCTTTTTAAATTGATTTCTGATGACCTGTAACTGTCATCGCTAAATCTTATGGAAAGGAGAACCAGAGTGTTGATAACTGAATTAAATTGGGCGGGGTGGTTTCCAGTACACGGAATAGGAAAAACTTTGAGGTGGATGTTTCTGAATAAAAACATCAAAGAATGGCAGATATGCTTTAGACTCAAATTCCATCGTGAATTGAATACTGGGATGTATTCCATTCAGGTGGAAGAGGACGAGACCTAATGTGTCTTTATCATGGGGCCAAATGACATCCAGGTGTCATCAACGTACCGTAACCAGCAGGATGGTTTGAGATTTTATGAGGATAGGACTGCTGTTTCGACTTGGCTTAGACCAAGTCCGTGCATACCGTTCTCGCTCATACAAAAGGCATACAAGCAGCTACACAGGGTAAGACCGGTCATCACTCGACACTAGGCAGATTGAGATCTCAGTGCCGTTTGACGGTTCTCGTATTTCTGTAGAGCAAGATACTGGCACGTCACGAGTAAGGGTAGTAGTTCACATAATATATATGTAATCTTCGTGTAGTGATTAGAAACAGCAAATTTAAGGATATATAGCATAAACCGTCTGGAGGCATTTGAGACGTGGTTGTTTCCGAATATTATCAATTAAGCGACTAAATAAATAAGTCGTTTTCTCATCAATTGTCATTTTTTGACTATATTATACGTTATATTTGTTTCTATTTTGAGTGACGCATTATATACGAGAGAACCTGATTTCCTTATCTTAATTGTGTTGATTAGACATTAAAAAATAATTATTTTTCTTAGGATTTCTACACTGATTATTTTACTGCCCAGCTGACTCGTATCTTTGTCTATCTATCCTCAGACGAATATATTTAGCTCGATCTCTTACTGTTTAATGTTTTTCAAGCGATTATAAATGTAACATTTTAATATTGAAGTTTAATGTGGAGAGTTTCACGTGACACAGTATTTTTTGCAAATTAATTAATCTCGGATTTGATATCTTAAATGCGTCTTTTAATCTCTTTTAAATGACCGCGTTGCGAAATTTCATTTCTTTCTAAATAAATGTAGCTATATAGACATTGGATATTAGTTTGGATATTTCTAATCGCACAGTGTTTTTGCGTGCTCACCTGTAGCACTAGTTCCCTTTCGTAACTTATATTGGGATCGGCTTAAATGAGGCTCGTATTCCGTGATAATATTGTGAAGATATTTACGGCATGACTCATGAGATATCTTGTTCTATTATCGTCGTACTTTCTCTGTTTGCTTTTTTTGAGAATGGCAGAGCTGAACAGGTCTTACGATAATTCCGTATGCTGTTAAAAGGTATGTTAATTTAGACCAGGGAACTAACGAATTTCCCATGACACTCGTTGGTACTAACAATACAGGTACATAACAACTACTTTTGATAAATTTCGTGATAACGACATGTAATAAATAAAATATGTAAGATTAAATGAATCGCTTATTTATGAGAGGAATATCGCTTATTTAGAATGGGAGAAAAGGAAATAAGGATAATATGCTACGCCGACGACGCCATAATAACAGCCGAAAATGAAGATGACCTACAAAGATTAATTAAAGAATTCGAAGATACGGCGCTCGTATACAACATGGAGATCTCAACAGAGAAAACTAAAGCGATAGTGATATCAACGGAACCGAGAAGATGTAAACTAGTCGTAAATAACAAAATAATAAAACAAGTGATGGAAACTGAATACTTGGGAATAAAACTGTCAAGCTACGGAAAAGTGGAAGAAGAAGTACAAAAACAAGTGAACATGGCAAACAGAGCAGCAGGATGTCTCAACAACACAATCCGGAGAAACAAATACCTCACAACGGAAACGGGAACCAAGATATATAAATCAACAATAAGACCGATAATGACGTACACAACGAAAACAAGAGCAGATACGGCGAAAACACAAAGACTACTGGAAACAACAGAAATAAAAGTCTTACGAAAAATAACAAACCAAACTCTAAGAGACAGAGTAAGAAGTGAGAAAATACGAGCGAGATGTGGTATAGAGGAAATAAACGCGTGGACCAAAAGAAGAAATGTGGAATGGAATCAACACGTCGAAAGAATTACAGAAAATAGAATAGTACGAATAGCAAGAGACAAATCGCCAAATGGAAGAAGATCATTGGGACGACCGAGGAAAAGATGGCCAGACAACGTCAATTGAGGCTAAAAACCGAAGTAAAACAGGCATTTTGCCTATTTATAAAGTAGGAAGAAGAAGAAGAAGATTTATGAAATGATATAAGTCACTACTTTATGTAAATTGAGATTATGACAAAAATTTGTTTTCACTATTTATAGCTAACGTTTAGTTAAGAAGTTTTCAGAACTGTTGATAGATAGGCAGCCAATAGAATACTTCATATATTTATGAAACGATATAAGTCATTGACTTATATCGTTTCATAAATTTGCCGCTGATCTCTGACTGGCGCTAGTAGTGTAATGAACACAGCGGTTTTGCTTGGTGACAAATGACAAGCAGGTTGTTTTGTTGTTATTTATAGACAAATACTTTGATATTTCGGCGATTGTCGTGTAAAATACTACATATTTGATTTAATATGAGTGATACTGAGATTACAAAAAAGAGAAAGAAGGGAGTTCCCAGCTGAGTATAAGGATGGTATGCTACCTGGTTCCATAATTTTCATGTCACAAAAGTCGGCGTACGTAACAATTTTCCTTCTGTGGCTTACGAACCATTTTGCACCGAGAAAGCCTGTGGGAATAGTCGTGCTCATTTTGGATTGACATAGCTCCCATTGTTGCAGTGTGGAGACATTATAGTTTGCAGAGGAAAATAACATAGTTTTGCCCTGTCCCATTATCTACAGCCACTAGACAGAGCATTTTTTAAAGCTCAAAAATTCTATTATTACATTGCTTATAATTCCTACATTAAAATGAATACAAATAGAAAAATTTTAAGACTAGTGTTTGGAGGACTGCTTACAAAGGCATTTGTACAAGCAGTTGGGACAGACAACGCAATATCGGGATTCAAAAGTACAGGAATCATCCCGTTTAGTCCCAATGATATTCTCGAATACGCCTTTTTAACATAAGATTCAGATCAATAACAGAAAGACAACGAGCGACGTAAAATTAGACCTACTTCACCTCAACCAGATAATTCGGCAGGAAACCACATATCCCTCAGAAAAACCAAGAGTAGAATAGATAAAGATCAGGAACGTGAACGCAGGCAAACTTCATTACAACTGGGCTGTGCGGAAAGTCCACAGAAAATCATGTATTTTTCATCAGAAACACCAGATTTGACTTTAACAGTGGCAACAGAAAAATTTTAAACAACCCCTGGGAAACTACTGATTCATATTTCACCAATACCTATCCTAGAAAAAGTTTTGCAAGGAAGAATTCTAGAGCTCTAGCTGAGATTTTGAATTCTCCAGAAAACATCGCCAATCTACGAAACAGAAAACGACGAAACAAAACAATTGAGTCAGTGAAGAGTGGACCAAATGCTAAAAGGAAGGTCAAAGAAAAAACAGTAGTCGAAGAGACTACCAAAGGAAATAACAAAACCAAGCAAGCTAAGAAACGATAAGCGTGTACAATTGACACTGAATCCGACTTATCGCTTAATATCCACTTGCAAAAGCTGATTTTTTGAAAATTATTAATAACTTTTCTAAAAATACACAAAAAACTTCAATTTCGCGAAAGAATAAGGACAATATCACATATATTCAGCATTAAAAATTTCAAGTAGTTTCACTTAACACAAAACGAATTGTATTTTGAAAACGAATTCCGAAGTTTAAATTGAAACGTCAATAAACTTCATTTTAAATTTTTATAAATTTTAAACTTCAATTGCGGCTTATTCCCATTAAAATAATAATTGTATCAAAGAGATACACGAAAAAGGCTTTTTTATTTACTAATTTCTCTGGTCTAATTGGCTAACTGCTATTTCACTGAAGAGTTTGCAATATTTAGTTAATTGGTACTTTCTTCTAGAGCTCAACTGTATTTTATTTTGTTTATAGCCCTCAAGACTTCTATTTTTTAGTCGTAAGTAAGATTGTATCCGTGTTAAATGCATATTTTCCCGGCATTGGTCTACAGTTTTATTCATGTCTACGGATGTTGTAATGTGGAAATACTAAACATAAATGATGACTAAAATGTGGTTAAATAATTCTTTAAATTTCCTGTTGCAAAAATCACGTAGTTTAAAATTATTTAAGAATAAAAAATGTATTACCTAATATATATCCAGGCCACACAAAAGAATCCATTCTGATATCTGGCAATATTCATTGGATATTGCTGAAAAATGAAACGGGTTGGAATGCTGAAACAGGTTGATTTTTATTTTTCATCTCTCAAAGGGATCATCTTTTAATGGTAGGTATATACATCTATTATTGGTCAACATCCTTCCTTTCAGTACCACAAACTCTTAATTTTAAATATCAAATAGACCATGTTTGGCTTCTATCACCATCCGAATCTTCTATTTAATAATTGTTTTTCGGATTAATGTTCATTTTTTCTTACAGTACTATAAATAGACACGATTGCTGTTATTGTGCTGATTAGAATCCTAAAGTTTTCTACATACCCAACAGCCATTGAAATTAAACGTATGTTTAATCCCATTTTGTTCCCATTTTGACAGCTATAATCGAAAATGATAATAGGTATGTACTTATTTTTCCAGGATGCCGCACTTCAGCATTATAGCATAAAGGTAAAAGGTTATAAGACGATATCTTGATGAATGATTTCCTAGGTAATGGACAACACGAAGAAATTCTATTGAATGGACAGCAAAGTCCTTCGATTGAACTTCCCTAAAAAGCAAGATTTATAATACCATTCCTTCTTCATTGGAAGAAGTAAGACGACGAATAGCGCATGAATATAGTTTAGTAACCCATGAAATGCTTTAAAATGTTCGTCGTAATTTCGAACAGCGACTTTATAATAGAGGAATAGAGAGGAAAGTAACGAACATTAACATATCCAAAAAGAAAACACCATTGTTCAGAGAGGAAGTGAAGACAAAATGTGAAGAACAGAAGAAACCCTTTTACAATACAGAACACAACAAACACAATAGGCATATAACCGCTATAAACAAATCAGAAATGAAACGAATACTTTAGATAGACAAATAAAAAGGGAACACTGGCAGAGCTTCTCAAAACAGATGGTACACGACTTCTACGGAACACAAAAAGGAATATGGAGAATGATAAAAGGACAAAGAAAAGAGGTAAAAGAACTAATAAAAACTAAACACATTCAGAAAGAAACATGAGTAGACTATTTTCGATCCCTATTTGCTATTGCTAAAGCTGACGATAATGAACCACCAACACCAGAGATGACGACAAACGAAGAAATAAATATTGAGCAGGAAGAGGTAAAGGGATCATTAAGGAAATTAAAAAGTAGAAAATCACCAGGAGAGTGCAGAATACCGAACGAACTCCTAAAGTACGGAGGACCAGATCTGACCAAACAACTATTAAAACTAATCCAAAAAATAATAGAAAAAAACAGAATCCCTCAAGAATGCAATCAAGCATCCTAATACCTCTCTTCAAAAGGGGAGACAAATCGGACCCGGAAAATTACAGAGGAATTAATTTATTAAACACAACACTAAAATTAACAACCAAAGTAATAACAAATAAACTGTATGAAATTATAACAATAACAGAAGAACAACAAGATTTTAGGTCAGGAAGATCATGCACCGACGCTATATTTATAATGAGGCAAGTGCAAGAGAAATCATTAGAATACAACAAACCGGCATATCTATATTTCGTGGACCTTAAGAAGGCATTTGACCGGATTAAATTAAAGGACGTTATCCACTTATTGTCTACAAGAGAGATAAGTCTAGGAATAATCAAAACAATCAAAAAATTTTACCAAAACAACACAACAAAATTAAAAGTAGAAGAAGAACTAACCGACCCTATTAAAGCTGGTAATGGGATAGGACAGGGAGATTCCCTGATTCCTCTATTGTTCAACCCGATTATGAATGAAATAATAAAAAAAAGTAAGAACTAAAAAAGGATACCAAAGGGGAAGCAAAAGCTACTTAAAATAATCTGCTATGCAGACGATGCAAAACTACTCTCTCAAAGTGAAGATGATTTACAACGTATGCTGCACCAATTTAATATGACCGCCAGAAAATTTAACATAAATTTTCTCAAAAAAGACAAAATGCATGGTTATATCAGGAAATTTTATTTAGATGTAAATTGTAGCTGGAAAGTCAGATAATAAAACATGTGATGGAGTTTAAAGATCAAGTGAATAAAGCAAATAGGGCGGAAGGTTGCCTGAATGAAACAATATGAAGAAATAAAAATATCGGGAAAGAAACGAAAGGCAGAATTTACAAAACAGTCATCAGACTAATAATGACATACCTACGCGGCAGAAACACGACCTGACACAGAGGACAAAAAGGATGATAGAAACAGCAGAGATGAAAACACTTAGAAAAATTGATGGTAAGACACTATGGGACAGAGCTAGAAATACAGATATACGACGTAGATGCAAGGTGAAGAACATTCAAAAACTGGTAAGAAATACAAGAGTAGAATGGAACGATCATATAAGCCGGATGACATCAAACATAGTAGTAAATACGGTAAAAGACGGTTCCCAAATAGGAATTTGATCAGTAGGAAGACCACGAAAACGATGGAACGACAACTTGCTGGAGGCACATTGAAAAACAGACAGAGTCATGTCTACATAAAAAGAAGAAGAAGAAGCTGGTATATTGTAAGAATCTACATATTACAACATTTGTATCCAAGCTTCAATCTAGACACCCATGACTTTGACAGAAGATCATTGTTTATATCAGATAATTTAGATTATCCACGAATGTTATCATTAATTTATAAAAATTTCTCATCAATTTTCCACGAACCATGACTATGACCATGAAAACGATGGAACGGCAACTTACTAAAGGCACATTAAAAACAGATATAGTCATGTCTACATAAAAAGAAGACTTTATAATTGTATGGGCGTTGGTGGATATTATTTTGAATATTTAATGAAATAATTCTAGCTGATGAATAAACTGACAATATCCCAAGAACCAAATGGTTTAGAAAGAGCGTTGCTAGCAATCGCTTGCTTAATTAGTATTTCTTTCATCCCAAAAGATTCAAACATAACCTCGTACAGGGAGTAGCTTTAAGATATCTATTTTTTACTGCGTTACTTGACCATACTTATAAGAATTGTTGAGATAGTTTATAGATCCATATAAGTCATAAATGAAGTTCAACTTGAGGAAGTGTCCACATCTGAGTCCCCTAATAGATACTGTTCCTTACCTCATTTCAAGAAATCGAATGTGGTATATTTTATTCCATGTAAAGACTGTCATTCGAAGTACATTGTTCAAACAAAAAGGACCCTGAAAGAGCGTATGACATCCTATCGAAGTGATATTAGATGCAATAAGAACTCTTGCAATAAGAATTAAATTTCGCTTGATCACCAAATTCATTTTTATAAGATTAAATCCTCAGACATACTAATTTCTATAAAATAAATTTCCTGGATATAGAGTTAAAAAAAGACGTCGATCAAGAAACCCAAAATAAAAACTCATGACAAGTAGTCAAAAAACGTAAATTTTTAAAACAAAATAACGATCCCAATTCTCCAAGCTCACCACCAACAAAAATACAACATCGATACAGTGCATTATCAAACGCCGAGAGACCTGAACAAACTGAAACAGAAATCGACAGAAAATACCAAAAACTCCTCCAATATTTTTATATGGCGTCAAAAACTTTAAAGATATGGTCGATAACTTTGCTCAAATTGTGAAGAAAGAAACCTACTATACCGGAACTCTGCCAAACGATACTGTCAAGATTACAACACATACAATATATACCTATAGTAAAATGATGACATTTACGAGAAGAAGAAATCGTTCACTACACTTACCAAATCAAGGAATAACGTACCCATAGAGTGGTAATAAGACATATCCATCACTCTATAGGACGAAAGAAAAAATCTTGGCTACGAAACATCAGAGATTGGACCCACACAAAAGGAAATGAATTAATTCATCAAGTCCAGAATAGAGAGAAATTTGCCATATTGATCGCCAACCTCAACAGAGAAGGCACTAAGGAGGAGGATCACTCTATACCCACAGATATAACAAAGGAACTAGAAAAAGCCGGCATAAAGTTAGCAATATAACTAACATTCGACACAGACAAACAAAAGAACCCTCATCTTTATTTTTCAGATATCTTGAACCCAACCGTAACAACAAAGCCATATTTAACCTACAATTCTTATATCACACCAAAATAGCAGTAGAGGCACCAAATAAGAGGAACTCAATCATCCAATTGCATGCGATGTCAATCATACGGCAATAGTAAAGCATAGTGCACTAAACCGCACTACTGCGTCAAATGTCGAGAACAAGGGCTGTGTAGTCTCAGGGATACGGACATAACGAGTAACACGAAACTGCGCCCAGTACGGACGCTTATCTTTGCTATCGCTACCTATGTGTCAGAAACTTGGACCATTAAAAAGTCCGACTCACGACGTATAATGGCCTTTGAAATGTGGGTATATCGTAGAATGATGAGCATACCCTGGACAGCACATCGCACAAATGTCTCAATATTGACAGAACTCGACATCACTACTAGGCTTACCACAATCATCAACCAAAATATATTGAGGTACTTTGGACACATTACCAGACGAATGGAAGGCATAGAGAGGTTGGTGGTTGAAGGCAATGTAGATGGTAAAAGAACCCGAGGAAGATCGCCACTCCGATGGTCAGACCAAATAAAGTGCGCTACCGGTTACTCTCTGTCTGAGGCAGCACACTGCGCCCAAGAATGGATAGCAACCATTCCTCAAATACCATAACGTCACCACATCCTTACGAAGGATAAGGGATAGAGGAGGAGGAGGAGTCTCAGAGAACTGGTAGAAAACAGTCATATGCAGAAAAGAGGAAACCAATAGCCTCAAAGAACAACATTCAACAACCCACATGTATGTACTGAAACAAATTAGCTAAACACCACTCTACAAAACCATCAAAGAACATTATGCAAGACCTACTTCAAAACTAAATCAAAATAGAATAAGGTAAGACATCATCGGATGTCTCTCCTTCACGCCTAAAATCTTTAACATATTTACTTAATACTCTCTCATGATGTAGATTGTAAACAAACATAATTATTAAAAAAAGAATTTTTAAAGTTTAGAAAAAAAGTTATATGGCAGAAAATTACAAAAGCGGAAGGTTGTATTTCTAGTTCTGCGAAAACTTAAAAAAAACACACAAACACATTGGGCTCTGCCCGCACATGTCCAAATCCTGTCCTCAGTGTAATCTTTATTTGTTTTTATTTTTGTATAAAATTAAACTCACTATAAATACAGTTAGACTTGAAAAAATGAATGATATCTGGAGTAATTTCGATAACGGATTAGTCATGTACGTGAAAAAATTCTTATGAATTATTTATAATAGTTAACTTCCGGAAGCTTTGTGTTGGGCGAACTACTTACTTCGATCCATGTACTACTGTAAAAGTTAATATTGTCCTCCCTTTTGCAATAGTTTTTTTTTCAATTTAGTATAATTTGGTTAGAACGTATTTTTTTTAGCTACGAGGTCAGTCGTGCAAATAAACAATATCATTTTACTTAAACACGTATATATGAGAAGGTAACATGTAAACAGGCTTAAGTCACACAAAAATCAAAGTTGAGTTAGATGTGCCAATGCATTGTTCTGTTGTAGCCAAAGTGTTTTATTTTATCTGATTCATGCAAAAAAAATATTACCTATGGTAAAAGCATGTTAAAAACCACCATTACATGCAAAAGAACTTATTTCCACTATTATACTGGTCCAGAAAGATGCAACGATCAGAAAAATTTTCGACCGAAGAGGACCAGTGGGAAGACGAGCCAGCGGAAGACCAAAACTTAGGTATCAAGATAACATAGAGGATTATCTAAAATCCATCGGAGTTAAAGCATGGAGAAGAGTTGTCAGAGACAGGGGCGAATGGAAGATTGTTCTGAAGAAGGCTTTGGCTCATAACGAGCTGTAATGCCACTGACTAGAAAAAAAGAGCCCTAGTTTTTGAACCATTTAAGCACAACCTTTCATGTGCGTAAAAATAAGGCCTATTTACATCAGCGCTTTCTCTTGGAAACGCCCCAACTATCTTCCAGGCAGAAATACATGCTATAGACATAAGTGTCCAAGAATGTCTCAACCGAGACACCCGTAGGGCAAAAGTCCTTATTTTATCAGACAGCCAAGCCGCCTTAAAGGCTCTAAAGTCATTTACATGTGAGTCGAAGTTGGTTTGGGACTGTAAACAATCTCTTAAGAAGCTGGCGGAACGCAACAATGTAACTGTGATGTGGGTGCCAGGTCACAAGGGAATTGCAGGAAATGAGGAAGCTGACAGCCTCGCAAAAGAAGGAGCTAATACTCCATTCCAGGGTCCGGAACCCTTCTGTGGACTATCGAAAAGCCACATCAGAGAGGAACTCCGTACCTGAGAACTCAATCAACTAAGATCATATTGGTCTAACACACCAGGACAAAGGCAAGCAAAAAGGCTCATAAAAGTGCCTTCTCGGAATGAGTAAAAAAGATATCAAAATGATCACTGGCCTTCTCACTGGTCACTGCCCTCTGAGATATCATCTCAAGAAGATGGGCAAATCAGATAGTGAGAACTGTCGTTTCTGTCACAATGAAAAAGAAACGGCAGAACATATACCATGCAACTGCGTAGCACTGTTCTGCAAAAGACTAAAATTCCTAGGAGAGGTCGGTCTGGCGTCCTCTGACATAGGAAACAAGTCACCTAGGAAGCTAATCAACTTCATCAGAAGTATAGGCATTCTAGAGTTTAACTAGATTAAGGTGTGCACAAAAGATCTCTATAGGTCGAAGTGCGGTGAGGCCGCATGGCCTTAACAACCTCACATACTCTAATCTACATCAGCGCTTTCAAAGAAAATTTCTATAAAGTTCCAGACACGAAAAGACAATATAAGACAATATAATTGCCAGTCTGATTCATACAACACAAATCAAAAGATATAGGCCTAGGTCCACCTACTCAATACAATACTTTTTTCCGACTGTCTCTAGTGCTAAAACTTTTGTATATTTAAAGCTTTTTCGCACTGTTATTGGTATTGAAGAAACTACAATAAAAACATAGCCAAATAAGTGCATTTTGGGTCTGCTGTTAAAGGAAAAATAGGAGGTGACTAAGATTATATCTGAGTAGTGAGTTAAGTATTAGTAAACTAAGTAAAGTATTAACATAGGTTTTAAGTCAGCTGCCTCCGATACTTACAGTACGTGCTGCCTTTTCAAAGAATAAATTAAAAGCGCGCCAGCACAGTCTTCTGAAATTCAGCCACAACCGAAAAGTCCAATTCAAGAAGCTTATCACGCGAAAGAACTTGGGTTTTATACCTTTTGTATTACTGATCTAAAAACTCAAAACCACTTGTTCTACACTTGGACAGTGTGGAAATATCATCGGCTGTCTTTAACTATTTGAAAGAAGCTAATTTTTAGGGCTCTTCTGTACTAAGGTTGTTTAGCGATAGTTGTGTTTCTTAAAATAAAAAGAATATTGTTCGGAGAATACGATTCATTTTTTGGAAACACACAAAACATCAATCCAAAGGATTTATTGTATTTCGCTGTACGCGGACATAGTTTTTTATCCGCCGATCGTGTTTTCAGAAGAGCAAAAAAGCAGTTGCGAAAAAAACCCATAATTTTAATTTAACAGGAATACCATGACGTCTCCAGTGGTATAGGTAAGGTAAGAGCACTAGCAGAAGATTAACCACTTCTTAATACTAAGAAGCTAAGTGAATACTATAAGGACATCCACTCAATAAGTCAACTGAAGAGAATTACTTACAAAGTTTTGTTCTCTTAGTGTTTATAAATTAATTAAAGCATAAACTATTTTATTTCACCAGACTTTAAATTTTTATGTATGTCAATAGTATTAATTGAACCAAAGTTTAATAACAAAAATATTAAGAATTATTTCGTTCATTATTTTTTAACTAAAACAGTTTTTTGTCTCTACTGAAAACTTTTATTTTGGGCACGTATAACGTTATGGTTTGGCGCCCCTCAGTTTAGTTTTACGCCGTGTTTGTAACATGTTTCCACAACAATATCCATCATTCTTTGAATCCCCTGCTCACTATCTGCCAGCAATACGGTATCGTCTGCATATCTAATATTGTTTATAAGTTTGCCATTTACTGTAATACGAATCTTCTGATTCGTCCAAGGCTTCTCTAAAGATATTTTCAGAGTATATGTTAAATGCTGCTGGTGACATTTGATCTGTATGAAACCCTGTAGAACTGTTTTTCCGACTGTGAAGATCTCTGATTCATTTTCGAATCACATTGTTACTTTTTGTTACTATAGGTTGGAGTCTTATATCCTTACCATCGAGTCCTGATATTTTTAGGATATTGATTAGTTTCATATGTGGTACTTTGTCAACTGCCTTCTCGAAATCAATGAAAAATATATACACATCGCAGTAGACATCCCCAGATCTCTGCGTTAGAACTTCTTCTTCTTTTTCTTCCTTTTACATTGTATGTAGGCTTTAAAACCTGTTTCTTCTTCAATATTACCCTCCTAAATTATTTAAATTATCGCACCATCTTTTTCTTGGTCTGCCAATACTTCTTCGTCCATTTGGTTACTTATCTCGCACTATTTGTACTATCCTATTATCTGCCATTCTGCTAATGTGTTCGTTCCACTCCTGTTTCCGTTTTGTCACCCGTCCATTTATGTCTTCTATATTGCATGCTCTTCTTATGTTTTCACTTCTCTCTCTAGCCAACAGACTTTTCTCCCTGATATTCGTCTAAGTATTTTCATCTCTGTTGTTTCTAGCAGTCGTCTCGTTTTAGATGTATCAGGTCTTGTTTCCGCCGTGTATGTTAATATAGGTGTAATCGCTGCTTTATAGATCCTTGTTTTTAGGTCTTGTCTTAGGTGTTTGTTCTTCAAGATTGTGTCATTAAGAGATCCTGCCGCTTTACTTGCTTTTAAGCTTTGTTGTCGTACTTCTTCTTCAACATCTCCATAACTAATTATATCTATTCCCAGTTATCTAAACCTTACTTCCTGCTTTATTATTTTCCCATCAATTTCAATTTTACATCGTAGTGGGTATTTAGATATTTTCATACAGTTGTTTTTTCTGCTGATATTATCATATTGTATTTCTTGGCTGTTGTATTGAAGATGTGTATTAATCTTTGGAGCTCGTCTTCTGTCTCGGCGATTAATGCGGCGTCGTCTGCATAATATAATATTTGAATTTCTTTGTTCCCCATTCTGTAACCATGACTTTTACGTACTGCTTGTACTATTTCGTCCATTATTATATTAAAGAGAAGTGGGCTTAACGAGTCACCCTGTCTGACTCCGCTTTGTACTGGTATACATTGTGTTAGTTTTCCATTTATCTTTGCCTTTATTCGATTATGGAAGTAGATGTTTTTGATGGTTTGTATAATATTGATTGGTATGTTTCTTTTATACAGTAGGTGTCAGATGTCTTCGACTTGGATGCGATCTACTTTCTTGAACATTGGTATCATTATACTGTTTCTCCATGCGTCTGGTATCTTGCAGTACAATATTAGTTTTTGTATAAGTTTTGTCATCTCTAGGGTTATACTTTCTCCTCCGAGTTTTAGAAGCTCGTTGATTATTCCGTCTGGTCCTGGTCACTTTCTATTTTTGAGTGAATTTATGGCTCTCTCTACTTCCTGAAAACTGACTTTTATTTCGTGTCTTAATTCAGGTACGTTATTGTGTTGATTATTATTTTCCTTTCCTTTAAACAGTTCCGTCGGGTATCTTTCTCAGGCGTTTGCTGGTATGTTATTGTATTCCTTCAATTCTGTCATTTCTTTTCGATGGTTTCTTATGTTGTTGTGTACCGTAGAAGTCGCTTTCCATCCTTTTGTAAACTGTTCCGAGTGTTTATTTTTTGTTCTTTTTACCAACTGCTTTGTTTCATTTTGTATTATTCTATAGGTGTCTCGGGATTCTGGAGTATTTGATATTTTGTACTTCGTGTAGGCCTCTCGTTTCTCTTTACAGTTCTCTTTTAATTCTTTTCTGAACCATGGTGTATTGTTGTTTTCTCTTTTATTCAGTATGACTTTGCGTTTTCCTAGAGCTTCTGTTGCTGCTTCTTCAATGTTGTTTTTAACTTTTTCCCAGCTCTCATTTATATCTTCGATAAGGTCTATTTGTTTCAGCTCTGCTAGCCTCCTTTGATACATTTCTCTTTTAGAGTCGTTCCACAGTGATTCTACATTGAATTTTTCTACTACTAGTTTGTGTTCACTCCCAGCGTCTGCTGAGTTTAAAGTTCGGATATCTAGAATCTGCTTTGGTTGGATTTTTCTATTAATGACTATAAAATCAATCATAGCTTTGTGCCCCCTGGAGTTTTCAAATGTATATTTATACTGGAGCTTATAGTCGAAAAATGTTTTATTGATTCTCAGTTCGTTAAAAGCACAGATATTGTTCTTCTTCTTCTTCTTCTCGTAGCACTACAACCCGGGGTGGGTTTTGGCTGACTGCACAACTTGCTTCCATCTTGAATGGTCGTCCATATTAGTTGGGTCAGTGGGTAGCCATAATGTTCTTAGATCTGACCATAGATCTGTGGGAGCTTCCTCCCATATTAACTTGGCGAGGCGGTTATTAGGGAGTCTATGGACATGACCAGCCCATCTTAGACGTTGGAATTTAATCTCCTGGACTATATCGCTCGCTCTATACATCTGCTTGACCTCAGCATTTGTTCTCATTCGGTATTGGTTACTATTAATGTCGTGATAAGGCCCAAAGATTCTTCTAAGGATTTTCCTCTCAAAAACATCTAAGTTTTCTTTCAGTTTCTTTGGTCAGGGTCCACGTCTCACGTCCACGTTAGGCTTTTAGATTTAATAGTATTGTGGAGGCTGTACATACAACTGCTTGCTGCCTGAATTCTTCCTTTAATCTCTTCCGCGATATCATTATCTGCAGTGATTGTTGCTCCGAGATATTTAAAACTCTCCACTCTTTCAAAGTTATATGGGTCTATTGTAACATTTTGCCCTATTCTATCTCGTCCCTTTTGTCTGTTGATGCACATGTATTTGGTTTTCTCTTCGTTTACCCTTAAATCAGTTATCGTTGGCATGAGTATTAGAACTTGCAAACTGAAAACTGCTTCTCTTGTTTCGAGTACTGCTCAGAATTAAAATTTTACGCCCACGGACTTAATAGACAATAGATTATTAGCTTTAATTATACCATAAACAGAAGCTTTTCGGTGGAGACATGACCCCTAAATAATCGCGGCCCCCGTTTTAAAGAAGGTCGTGGTGGATAATGCACCTCCATTTCATATTTCAATAATTGTCATAAAATTAATAAGTTGTTGTTACCTAAAACATATTATAAATAAAATGTAGTTATAAAAAATTAAGGTATTTAACAAAACAGTTTTGTACCACCCAATCTACTGGATTTATTCTTACAAACATATTGAAAGATAAGGATTGATATTTCACTAAAAAACGGGAGAAACAGCTGCGATACAGATATTTTCAATACACAACTCGATATATTTGTGTCAAATTTAATTTCAATTGCATTTTATTGAGTAGTTATTGTGTAAAATTCCTTGCAATTTCCTAAAGTAATTTAGCACTTACTTAGGCAGTTTATTTGTTAGATAAGTAGTTTTAAAATAGTTTTTTTTTAATAAAAACATTGTTTCGGTTAACTAGTGTAACTTTTGTGTCCCCAAATACCATCCTAGTTAATGAGTATACCTATATAACTAGAGAATTGTGAAAAAATGTAATCAAACTATTATCCGACTAGTAGTCATATTATTCTGATTAAAAATACCTGAGATTAAATGGGTTAAAAATACGAAGAATATTTTAAAATAAATATCAAATATTCACAAGATTCAGTTTTAACATTGTAAATAACATCGACTTACATTTCCAATATTGTTTTAATAATAATTGTCCAATTTATCACCAGATAACGAGGTTAGTCAGGATCGCACCAAACACCGCAAACAATAATTGAGTGCTAATCGCAAAAACACATTGTCATTCAAGAACACAATACTTTTTCATTGACACTCACATACAGAATATTATAACCGGAGTGCTATGGATTCCCATGTGCATATACAAGATGACCTTCCAATCCCCTTCCATCTCTTTGACGAAATCATCACTTTCTGCTTTATTTATTTTAACGATGATTCTTTGGAATTACACGAATTTTCAATAAAATTCAAGTTACAATACAGCGTGTACATACATTAAGATATTAATTATTTACGGCATTGTTCAAATCACTTAAAGATATCCGGAATAAAGGAAATAAATTTCCCAGTTTTCTGACATCACTAGTTTAGTTTTTTTGCGGTTCAGTACTCTTAATATTCAATGTCCTTGCTTTGTTGGTTCGGTATTTTTAATAATGCAGTATAACAATTATTTTTGATATGGATATATATCGTTTACAGAAGACGCAAATTGACCTATAAATAAATGTTGTGGTGTTGGTTTTTATGTTTCAAAACTAGGTATTAGAAACTGGGGTCGATGTAGTGACAAGATATTATAACAAAATATTCTAATGCGAAAATTATGTTTTCTTCTCAAACACATAAGTAGCGAAAGCTTCCACTACAAGATTTTTTCTTCTTCTTTTCCCAACTTTTTTGAAAGGCTTGCATCTATTCCATCTTATAATTTGATGTTCAAGTTATCACTCTATCTTTTTCTTGGTCTTCCTATACGTCTTTGACCCGTGTAGTGATTTATGTCGTACTATTTTCCTAGTCTGTGCTGTCCCATTCAACTTTTTTAGTTCTCTCTCTACTTTTTTCTATCGAGTATCTGTATCTGTACAGTAGGGAGGGTGAGTTAAGGCCCACAGCACTTGGGCCACAATTGACCCATTGTGTATCCTCCCAGGGAGCTGTCGTCCTTAGCTCATTGTCCATCCTGCTTTTTATAGGAATGTGGAAAAGTCCCCAGGAGACATCCCCCTTGTGTGGGACAGGACTCGCCAAACCCGTACTCCCATATTAACGGTAACTCCTGGCATTCACTTAGTACATGCCCTACAGTTTTGTCTTCTTGTTCACACTTCTCCTACATAGAGGTGTGTCTACTAGCTCCAGTGTGTGGAGGTGTTTGCTTAGTTGACAATGGCCGGTTAAAAACCAACTGTCAAGCGTAGGTTTTTCCTAGTCATTCCTAAGTACTTCTTTGATGTTGACTTTTCAAGGTTACTTAGTGTTCCTTGGCAAGTCTACATCCTTGCCCTTCTTCCCATCTTTTCACGGTTTGCGCATGGGAGTGACATTTGAAAATTTCCGCGATTGTTGTAGTTGACCAACCAAAAAGATTTCCAGGTCCTAAGAGTGTTAGGCCTGCCGCCTTCCTAGCCAATTGGTCAGCAATGCGGTTGTCTCTATTCCTTTTGAGTCATTTAACCCACCTCAGGAAAATGGTATTCCTATCCGAACTTGAGTTAGTGACTCGTGACACTCTATTATTAACCCTGATGTGACACATGGTCTATTCAAGGTTAATAACGGTTGTCTGCTAACTGTGCAGATTATTATAGTTTTCCCGGCTATACCTTTTTGGGTTATCTCTTTTCTGGCTATGGAGATACCAGCCAGTTCTGTCTGAACTACGCTGTAATTTTTGTCCATATCCCACTGTATTCTTAGGTTCAGTGATCTGAAGTATATCCCACATCCTGAGCCTTCTTCCATGTTGGAGCCATCGGTGTATATGCAATACGCATTTGCCACATTTGTCTCCCTATACTGTCTTGTTTAAATTTTGTAGGGTTTGTCAAAGACAAACTTTGGTTTAATCGAGTCGCAGCCTGCCTGTAGTAGGGGTAGCGCATCTAACTCTCCCCGCCAAAAACGAGTTCTCAATTGTCCCATTTCTACATCAAGGTTTGCACCAGCTGAGCCCAGTCGCATCATCGTCACCAGCGCTGCTTCTTTGACACATATGTCTAAAGGCGTGATATCAATGACCAACTCCAATGCAGCAGTTGGTGCTGTTTTCATGGCACCCGTTACATTTATGCAAAGCATCCACTGGATATGGTTTAGTTTGTTAATCGCTGTTGTCTGTAGCACTTTTGGTTCCCATAGATCAGTAAGTTAGCATTGGTCTAATGACAGCAGTGTAGACCCAGGCGATCACCCTGGGCGAAAGGCCCCTGGTGCGTTCGACCTTTCGTCGATACTGCTCATAGGCAATATATGCTCTTTTAGTTCTACCATCTAAGTGTGAGTTCCATGTCAACTTCCTGTTAAGGGTAATACAAAGATACTTTACCTCGTCAGAAAAGTTTAGACTGTAGTTTAGAATACTTGGGGGTATTAAACCCGTGATTCTTCTTTCTATCGTGAAGAGGTTTCTGTCAAGTATTCAGTCGTTTATATTGATTACAGCAATCTCATCAATCTCAACAAACATGTAGTATAGATCTCTGTTATGATATCTGTTACATAATGTTTTTACTCTGACATCTTTGAGTACCTGTATTTGAAACATATGCTTGAATCTTCGAATATCTTGTTTCTGCAATATCGGTCATAACTTGCCGCACTGTCACCTTATAAACCTCGACCAGTATTGATCCCTTAACTACAGATTACCATACTTTAGTTTTATTAGCTGATTTTATGGTATTAAACATATTAAACCTTTGTGCTGTTCAGTTAACTTGATTTAAAAGTCTCTACAGATCATCTACACTCTTCGTAACGTATGATTTTCCATATCAAATTTTTAGTACCGACAAGAATATTGTATATAGTTATATATTGTATAAGAGGCTCCTAGAAATAAAGAAACTTGATCATGGAACGATGAAGTGAGAAGAAATAGGCTAGAAAGAGGTGTGACAGGTCTAAAAGAGAGGAAGATACGGATATATACTAGGTAGCAAAGAGGAAAGCAAAGAGCACTGTAGTTACTGCTAAATAAAGATCGTCTGTACAGTTGTATGAAGATTTGGAAACATCCGAGAGGATGAAAAGGTTATACAGCATTGCCAAAGCAAGTAACAAGTCATTAAAGACTTTTACGTGCGGCAGATTAAGAGTGCAGATGAAAGGGTGTTACGAAAGGATGTTAAAATAAAGCAAAGATGCTATGAGTACTTTAAAAAGTAGCTAAACGAAGAAAGCTAGAGGAGAGACAAAGGATGCGGGATCCCAAATGAAAATGTAATACCGAGGATAGCGAGAGATGAGGTTGTCGGGTCGTTAAATAGGATGAAGAATGGTAAGGCAGGAGGACGTAATAGAATATATGTGGAGGCTTGAAAGGTTTAAATGCATATTTACAATCTACTCATAAACAGTCATCATCATCATCCAGCCCCATTTTCACATCCATTGTTGGATATAGGCCTCCTCCAAACGTCTCCAGTTCTCTCTATCTCTAGCTGCTGCAATCCAGTTTGTTTCTATTCTCCTTAGGTCGTCGGTCCATCGGGTGTGTGGTCTACCTCGACTTCGCTTGTAAACAGTACATTGAGTAATTAGAAAATATGATGACAATATTGACTTGATTTGGGTACCGTCCACCGACAGTTCTTCATTTTCACCTATGTAACCAGGTCTTCTGGCCAAGTCCTCTTCAGTCTTCGTTCTTCCATTGGTCGCTGATATAATTCACTGATAATTTGGCTGTGGTGCGTTAAATTAAGAATTTTGGCTTTGTTGACGTGAAGTAATATGACATCTTTTACGGTTGGTGCTCCTAGGTCATTGTGGATGGTTGCATTGCTCACATATCAAGGGGCGTTAGCTATCAATCACAGTGTTTTTGATTGGAAGGTCTGCAAAATTTTTGTGTTTGAAGGCTTGCTACAGCCCCAGAGTTCTACGCCATAAGTCCATATTGGTTTTAGTATAACTTTGTGATGCAGTATTTTGTTCTCCAATGACAGGTGGTTCTACCTTTCGACATAGAGTATTTTTGGCATTCCAATCGCCTGCTATCAGGAAGTAGAGCTAAGGGTTTGGAAGAAGCTGTCGTATTCTTCAGCTAGGATATTATGTCTAGGGGGTGAATAAATAGCTGCGACAATCAATGGCCACGAGAAGGTTTCTGTTTTGATTGAAGTGCTCTGAATTTTAAGTGTGGAATAAATTGTAAAAGGTTATGTTTAACAGATGATCTGACTATGATTGCCGATCCTGCATGGCAGTTCCGTCGGGATGGTGGGTAAAATATGTTGTGTAAAAGAAATTTTGACAATCGTTCACTCAGTTGAATGTTTTGTTAACTTTTGAAAATAACGTAATTTCCTGGACATAATTTGTTAGGCCGTTGGCATTCCAGGCCGCTATTCTTATTTGCTTAACCATTAATTTGTTATGTTGCTTATGACTGTTGGTACTCTTCTTCCATTTCTGCTGTTAAAGTAATGTATCTTCCCAGCTTTATAGCTAAAGTTGGTTCTTTTAGCATGTTTCTTAACGTACTTTCCGCCATTCCTATAGATTTTGCCTCGCTTCTCTTACTTTCTCCATTTTCAACCCTTTTTCTTGCTGCCTCCATAACCACCGGTGAGCATAAAGCACGCTGAGAAGTTCGTTTTTTGTCAGACATGCTTAAACAAAAGAAAAAATACGGTTAATCCGTTATAAAAAAAAAGTTTATAAGAGTGCACGCGTACTCTTACAATATCAATGACTGCGCACTCTTAGAAAACTTCTTCTTAAAGTTCCATCTCCTATCGGAGGTTGGATATCATAACGGCTACGGTTACTTTGTTGGCTGCTGCTCTGAATAGTTGTAGTGAACTACAGTTAAACCATTCTCTAAGATTCTTCAGCCAGGAGATGCGTCTTCTTCCTATGCTTCTTCTTCCTTGGATCCTTCCTTGCATAATAATTCTCAGCAGCTCATATTTTTCTCCTCTGGTTATGTGACCCAAATATTCTAGTTTTCTTCTTTTTATGCTGTTCATAATTTCTAACTCCTTATTTAGACGTCGTTCTTAGAAAACGAGCATGTTTTAACAAATGCTAGTGCTGCCTCCATCTTGGTGCAAAATTGTAAACAACGGTATGATACATACGATTATTCAAAGTTTATTGCAAGTATGGTAAAATATTACCGCGAAATTTTTACAAACTACAGTTGTGTACAATATAAAAAATTTCAAAATATAATAAGAAAATAGATAAAACTAATTAAAGTTACCTAATAACGTTATTATCGGTGTTTATTTGCCTAAAATGCTCAAGACACATACAAACAGTTCGCTTAATAATAACTTATGTATCTCTCGGTGTTTTCAAAATATAATAAGAAAATAGATCAAACTAATTAAAGTTACCTAATAACATTATTATCGGTATTTATTTGCCTAAAATGCTCAAGACACATACAAACACTTCGCTTAATCGAAGTAAAAACTTTGTTCCTGTCGAGGACGCACTCCGAAAATCGACGAGTGCGCACTCTTATTGACCGCGCACTCTTAAAGCGCTCTACCCTACATCTTCAAAGAAAACTGGACTGCAAAGATTTTTAATGGAAGATGATTTGTATTTCGAAGATTTTTATAAAAAAAACAACTTATTCAAGTTTTACACACGAAACAATTTAAACAATTATACGCCCTAGAAAGTATTGTCGAAAAACATGGACAAACTATATTGATACTTCCCCCTATTTTTGTGTTTTCAATCCTATAGACTAAGTAATATGGGGACAATTAAAATCAAGGAAAAGTCGTGCAAATACATTTCTTCCTAAATTTGAAGAATACTATAAGACGATTGGGCACTTCCACATTAGTGGTGGAAATAAATTTATTATTGAGTAGAATGATGATAGTGAGGCAGAAAATGCGGAAGAAGGAAAGAATTAATTAAGTGTAGAAGTATTTTAAGTGATTCCTTGTTAATTGTGTTGTGCAATTAATATTCCGAGAAATTACAAGTGCAATAATGAAAAAACTCTCGTTTAAAAAAAATTAGGTGTTTTATTTATAACAAGAGTAATTACAAAAGCTATTCTACATCAGTTATCAATGCAAACATAAGATAAGAAGGAGGGTCAAATGGTCAAATTTAAGTTTAGTACATACGATATATCCTGTTTTAAGGGAATATAGTTAAGAAAGATAAATACTTTTAATTACATATTTAATTACCAGAACAACCAGCTGCCGCACAATTCAAAGCAGAACTATCAAATCTAACGGTTCAACTATATTTCTTACTTATACTATACCTTATTGGATCCCGTGTTTTCTGTATTGAAAGTGTTTTTAAAAGCGTACTAGGTCTGGCTATTAAATGACGAGACTGTTTATGAAAAAGAGTTTTATTTTAAAAATTATTCTACAATCGAATGCTCTCCTTCAATATATTCCCCTTCCCTCGGCACGCACCGTTCCATTCGTTTTTTCCATTGGTCAATGCAATGCTGGAAGTCTTCTTTTGTTAGAGCTTTTAGAAGCTCCGCCGTTTTTCGCTTCACCTCTTCCATCGACTCGAACCGGATTCCTTTTAAGGCAGACTTGATCATCGGAAACAGGAAAAAGTCGCAGGGTGCTAAATCAGGCGCGTACGGCGGGTGTTCGAGCACTGGAATGACTCTAGCGGCTAAATAACGCTTCACAGACAGGGCGTTAGGGGCAGGTGCGTTGTCCTGGTGCAAGATCCACGACTTGTTTTTCCACAACTCCGGCCGTTTCTTACGAACTCGCTCTCGCAGCGTTGCCAAAACTTTCAAATAGTAAGTTTGGTTTACAGTTTGACCCTCTGGAACCCATTCAGTCATCACGATGTTGTTAATGTCGAAAAAAAAACGGTTAGCACAGCTTTAAATTTTGATTTTTCAGGAGTTTTTCAGTGGATGGATTGGCTCTTAGTTTCAACACTGTATTTAAATATCGCAAGGTTTCATCGCAAGTGATGATGTTTTCCATTAATTCAGCCACTCAAGAAAATCTGAGCAGATCTGTTGACGGACAAGCTTTTGACCAGGGGTCAAATTTTTTGGGACCAATTCGCACAGACTTCCTTTTTCTGACAGTTTCTTTATCGAGAACATCTGAGCAAGAACAAGAAAATCTGAGCAGATCTGTTGACGGACAAGCTTTTGGCCAGGGGTCAAATTTTTTGGGACCAATTCGCACAGACTTCCTTTTTCTGACCAGAATTTTTCTGACAGTTTCTTTATCGGCGTTTACAGTCTCAGCAATCATCCTAATGCTCATATGACGATCTCCGCGCACAATTTCATTTATTTTGGTCACTGTTTGCGGAGTTGAAACAGAGACAGGTCCACCAGGACGTTGGTCATCTTCGGCGCTCTCTCGGCCTTCAGAAAACCGTTTATACCATTCGAAAACACGCTCACGAGATAGAGAATTCTCACCAGAGGCCTCTTTCAACAAATTATAGCACTCAGTCGGAGTTTTTTTTTTAATTTAACGAGGAATTTCACATTAATCCGTTGCTCATATTTTTCGTCACACATTGTTATCGACACGAGAAAAAAACACGTTCTTTTCTAACCTCTACAGAAAAAATACTACAACAGCGACAAAAACGTGTTTTCGTACTGAAAGAGAAGACACTTCCAGCTATCCAATGATGAATTCGTTTCCCACTCTTCCCCTCTAGGAGGCCTTCTGCGCGCGCAGTATCGTTATTTAATAGTGAGACCTCGTATTGTGTTTGCTCTATATGTAAGATAATTTTGGTCTTCTACTTCGTTGAAGATCGGTTCTTTTTAAAGTGTTCAACACAACTAGTTTAGTATTTCTTCTTTTAGGTTGACTAAAACGTGTGTTCTTTTTCTTTTAAGCCTCTGTTCGAATTTCTTCCCACATTATTTACAGTTTTATTTTTTGGTTTACATTTTAGTAAACCATTTTTATAGTTTTAAGTTTCTCTAATGATTTATCTCCAAAGGTATACATATATAAGTGAGTTTATCTTCGTATATATACATACATGTATTAGGTACTCTTAATAAGAAACAAAGTTGAAAAAAGTTGAGTATTTTATTGACAAAATAAAACATTAAGTCATAATAACAATTTAAAAAGTTAAAACAAGCGAAATATATTACTTATACTTAAAATTACAGTAAAAATATTTTTCTCCAAAGCAACCAATATTTTAGATCTAAAAAAATTATCCCAAATCATGATTTTCGTTATTATCAAAACAATATTTTCTTCAAATCCTTCAAATCTCAGGAAATAAATTCGAATTAGAAAATAATTTTCTTATCTATTAGCTGTATCTCCTTCTAATATTACAATAACTTATAACCAAACGTTATTCTTTCTTGAGCCGTATGTCCGATCATGTGAATATTTTTTTTTACTTTTTTCATTAAAATCAATACTTTTTTCCTACAGAAACCGCGCACTTCATCAATAAGTGATTATGATCTGTGATGTCATTTTAATGGGCCCTGCCAAATGTTTACAAGCTTCGTTTCAAAATGGCACTCTATAACTGATCATTAGTCAAAATCAAGTATACCAAAGATGAAAGAATATCAAAAGAGGCATATAAACTACTTACGGTATAAAATATGGCAATATTGGTGTCTGAATCTCAAATTTGACATCAACAACCTAAATTTTGACTCTAATCGTAAACGTGCTCAAAACGTTTTGCCTACGAATGGTATTTATTTAGATTGTTAGAATGGTATTTATACTGAAAATGGAACTTTTTGGTGAAGTGTGATGATTTTTTATAAATTATTATTGCAATTTAACCATTACAAATTGTAACATTACAGGTTATTTTTAGTTTTAATCATTAACTTCTTTAAATATATAAATTATACCCATCACCTGGATGGCATACAATCCACAGCACATCTAAACATGTGTGATTGTATATAAATTATGAGTTGTAACAAATACAATCGATATAAAATCAATTAGTAAGTAGATAAGTCGATGGTTCGATTTTGAATCAATACCTGGTCGGCCAATTACGGGAAGAAGTTGGATTTAACGTCTATTTTTAAGATCCAAGTTCAGTAAGTACCTTCTTCTTCTTCATGTGCCTTATCCGTTCCGAACGTTGGCAATCAACATGGCTATTCTGACTTTGTTTACGGCAGATCTGAATAGTTCAGCAGATGACAATCCGAACCATTGCCGCAAGTTTTGGAGCCACGAGTGTCTTCTCCTCCCTGGACCCCTTCTGCTGTCTATTTTCCCTTGAACGATCAGCTGTAGTACTCTATATTTATTATGTCTCATAACGTGACCCAAGTATTCCTTTCTTTATACTTATTCCTACCTCTCTCTCTTTACCTATCCGGCGTAGTACCTCTTCGTTGGTCACGTGCTCAGTCCAGGATATACGTAATATACGTCGGTAAGCCCACATTTCGAAGGCCTCTACTTTTTTCCAAGTAAGTACCTATATATTTTTATTAAATTTGATGTTTTGCTTCGCCTTTTCACGAATTAAGATATTTTATACCTTTAACTCTGCTGTACCGTTAGAGTCAACTATACAAATGTACTGTTCGGGTCAGTATGACCCTACTATAGTTTACGGTCCTTAATCGAAATAAAATAAGCTAATGGTGCTAACCAAAACTTTATTAGCAAAAAATTATAGTTAATTAAACGAAAATTATGTTGCTAATGTAAATTAAACCATATTAACAAAAATAAAAGCCATTTTTTTCTTTTCCAGAAACGCCTAAGAACAAATACCTACAAAATTTAATTTAGTTTACAACTGGGAGAGTAATAAAATGAATGGGTTTTACAAATATGTTTGCGACATATACAACATAAAATGTATAGACATGTGAGAAGAACAGATCATACAAGGTGGATAGCAAAGATTTCGGATTGGAGCCCAATAGGAAGGAGGAAAAGAGGTAGACCCCAAAGATCATGGAGGGATGAAGTGGACGAGGCCATGGAAAGACGAGACCTTAGAGATGGAGAATGGCAGAACAGAAAGGACTGGAGACGTTGGCTGAAAGGAAGGCGGCGACAGCTGTAAAAATCCTTATATAGATAGATAGATATACAACACAAAATATTAGTCTTGTTATCGTTTTTAGAGCAAAATTTACAGCATGCTCGTTTAGCAGACAGAGTTGGATTGCCTATAGACGGTTCCCTAGAATTTCCATCTTCTCTACTCGCTTCTGTTCGTGTTCTTTTTACCAGTTCTTGTGAGTCTTTAGTTCTTGGTAAATTCCTCAAGAAAAATTCGCCGTTTTGTAAGTTTGTTGGAGTTCCATTGGGGATTTATTGATGTCCATAAAAAGAACGCGTTGTAGGTAGAAATGTTCAGCATATTATAAAAAAACAATCATAAACCAGCTATTTGTCTTCGTCTTACATGTATATGTTCCAACAAGCTGATCTAGAGTATCCTCCTCCCTTACTGGAATTGTAATCTAAAATAGTTTGGGGCTTTTTGTCATTTCTGTCACTAATAGCCTTATCATGATGCAAAGTACTCATAAGAAAACATTTTTATTCTTTTTAGGAATATAGTTAACAACAGTGGTATCTTGCGTGAAGTAAAAATACGAACTATGAACTTCTTTATTCGCAATTTATGCTTGAAGCTCTGGCTTATTTTTTCTTATAGTCCCCAGCGTTGTATTTTTTCTTTTTAGAAGGTTGTCCTAAATTGTATAATGTAAAAAAGTTATCACAAGTAATATTGTGGCCTTTCAAATTACTACACAAGTCGCACACCACACGCATTCCCTGATTCCGTTCCGGCGCGGCACCTGATTTGATATCGAAAATTCGTGCACATGCGTACGTTGTAACTTCTGGAGCATTATTTATAACATTAGCCGTGAAAAAACAAGCGCGTTGGTAAGGAGGATCGAGAGACCACTGGATATTACCGTCATTTGAAGCAACTGTTACAAAAGGTTCGACAGGATATTGTACGTAGAATAGAACAGCAGAATCATCACTACTTTCTTCCTCACTCTCACTACTTGTATTGTTTTCTGTTTCTGATATGCACTCATCACTCTCCGACACGTTCGCGAGCTCATCTTCGGTTAGCGTTCTTCGGTGCGACATTATCAACATGCAAACATAGACTGAAATTTGAAATGTAAATGAATGAACTTGACATATCAGTATCCTACCAGCCTACCACTTGTCTATCACCCCCACTTCCTTCTACATGACATGCTTCTAAATGACATCGTCCAGCTACACTACACATTTTTTAGAAGTTCTAGCTTGCAGAAACTTGTTTCTATTTATAGACGTACCTGACTGACAAACTGTTAAAAAATATATATTAAATACTGCCAACTAAACATACATACACAGATAATTTTTAACGATTTAAATACGTGGGTCATATTGACCCGAACGTACTATAGGTAACAATTTAATTTTTATCAAAAAAATCAGGTATCAAAAGTTGATTTTTTATCTCGTATGCAATTAAAAGACCTTTATGTTAGGTAATAAAGTCACGAAACACCAAAACGTTACGCCGCGTAATAATTTGCAAAATAATTTTTTTTGGGTCAAATAGGCCCGACAAGGACAGCAGGGTTAAACCATTCCTAAAATTTTTATTAACGTAACATTCATTCATTTAATTAATATTTAGGTTTCACTTCTATTTAATCTTTCTACTTCACCTACGCTACTCTAATCTTCATACTTGCTTTCTCCATGGTTAAGACAATTTCGGGTTTGGGATAATTTATTTGAGATGTACAATAACATAAAATTAATGTAATATTATAAATCTAAAGTTGTAGGTACAAGATATCCAAAAATTGTGATTCAATAACGTTTTAATACAGTTGCCATTAAAGCATAAAAAACTACACAAATGAGTTGGTCCTTAAAATATTATAAATGTACATTTTAGAATAAAATTCAAACAACTAGATTATGCTTGTATGTTTAACTGAGTAATGAAAAAAATTGGTAAAATTTAACGCATTTCAATCAGTCGATTAAATTAAAGCAAATGAAGTCAGAAATCATTTTCGTTGTGCGAATATTTAAAAATTTGAGTTTTGACCTTATGACTAGAGACCGGAATAGATGCAAAATGCATTTTTTTGTATATCTGGTATATTTTGAATAAATTTCATATTTTTACAAGAAATTGCATATATCTGTATATTTTTATAAAAAAAATATATAAGTAACCAACGTTTCCTGAATGTGTCGACATTTTCTTGAAATTGTTCATACTAATTCCTCGAGTTATAAAACCTTTGTTTATTTGAATAATTTTGGGCATACCTGCTATTATAGTAAAAGGTTTTAGGTAAACTGGTAAAAAATTAACAAACCTAATATAGAAACAAAATGAAACAAACACTTTGGTGGACGGGTTTTTCCGAAATACAAAAGAAATAAATTATTTTAGGGACCAACTTACTTTAACAAACATATTTATAATTATTACTATAAAAATTGTTACAAAACGTTTGCTCTAAAAATTTCGCCCTACCGATATTATTCAGTCATCTGAGCAGACTTTATCGTTAGTACGTCAATATTTACTTAAAGAAACATCACTCAAGTTTTGAAGAGTTTGACCTGGTGACTTTTAAATATCATAGACTTGATTTTTAGCAAATATTTAGAGCTAGATTATTGCAACTATGTAAGGAAATAACCAGGAAGAAAATTTCAGGTACATATTTATGAAAGTAGTCAAAGCACGTGATGTACGTTATTAGTCGAAAAAGATATTTTTTCTTCAAATGGCAAGCAATATAAAGTAACTAAAAATAATAAAAATTTAACAACGTATTGGGGTTATCCAACAATAAAACACTGAAAACTTTCGTTTTTAACACTTCCACAAAATTTATTTTAAATTATTATCACTACAGCTGTTTCAGCCAGAGTGCCTTTCTCAAGTGATCTATTTTTGGTATGTGTTTACACTTTATAGTCTTTAACTGAATAGGTTGAGGAAGGGAAAACTGTGTGTCTCAAGTTGGTCATTCAGAATTATGTCTGTATTTTTTAATTTGTTGATTTTCATAGATTCTAATAAATTTTTGATTTTGAATGTGAAGAATTTGAAATTCGTCATTAAAGGAATGATTATGGTCTAGAAAAATAAGTGCGTACGTAGAGTCTGTTTTTCTATTATTGAAAGCTCTTTTATGTTCTGTTATACGTTTGATAAAAGTTCTACCAGTTTGACCGATGTAGGTTTTTGGCCAGTCGCCACATTTAAGTTTGTATACGCCGCTGTGTAATTGCTTTTTCTTTTGGCTATGGTTGTTCTTAATATATTTGGCCTAAGTTGTTGTTTGTTCTAAAAGTTGGTGCTATTCCTTTCTTTTTTATGTATTTGGCTATGTTTGTTGGTATCTTGTGTGCATATGTAATCGAGCAGAAGGTACTGAGTTTTTTCTCTGGTGGTGGAAATAGTAATTTCAGGGCTTTCTTATGTAGTTTTTGATTTAAAATTTTATTTATTGTGTGTTCGTTGTACCCACTGTTTACTGCTATTTGCTTAATGATATTCAGTTCTCGAAGTTATTTTTTGTCATGGGAATTGCTATTAATCAATGTAACATGCTATGTACGCAGCTAATTTATGTTGTCTAGGATGGGATGATGAATTGTGTATAGTCGTATCAGTATGGGTAGGTTTATGAAACAAGGAGAACTCATGTTTGTTTTAAGTCTGATGATTTTTAAATTTAGAAAATGTATGGATTGATTCTGTTCTGTGTCTATTGTGAATTCAATATGACTATAAAGTGAATTAATACTCGATAAGAATTGGTCCAGTTGTGTATTAGTTCCTGTAAAACATACCAGTACATCGTCTACGTATCTCCACCAATACAAAAACTGTTTGAATATGGGATGTTTTGAAATCTTAGACGATTACCCATTATAAGTCCTGCACTGTTATTTGTACGTATTTGATTATTAAATTCGAAGTATTCCTGGTTATGCAAATTTCAAGATGTAAAATTTCAGACGTAATGACTGGATTTGTAATATTATGTTCTAAAAGGTATTTTACTACAGCAAAAGTTTCTGTAGGAGGAATACTGGGAAAAAGGTTTTTGACGTCAAATGAAATTAATTTTAAGTTGTTAGGTAATTGAAAATGTTTTAATTTATTAACTAGTTCTAAAATAATCTCTGACAGTTTTTTTATAGTTTATATGATGGAGCTGTATAGAATATTTTTGTTCTATTGAATTTAATATTGATTTTGACCAACTTGAGACAAACAGTTCTCCCCTCCTCAACGTATTCAGTTAAAGACTATAAAATGTAAACAGATACCAAAAATAGATCACTTGAAAAAGGCACTCTGGTCGAAACAGCTGTAGTTATAATAATTTAAAAATTTTGTGAAAGTGTTTTATTGTTAGATAAAATGAATTTCCATCAAGTACCAGTCGAATTCATCACTTATATTGGGATTAGTCTAGGTGTGAAGGATGTTGATGGCATCTCTACATTGTTTCCATTTTATTGTTTTTGCTGAGAAATTTTTTGGGTATCGAAAGACATAAATCTCCTGCTCCCAGCTTTTAAAAGAGACAGGCAGAACAATCTGCGAGAATGGTTGAAACTGTCATCTGTGAAATTTTTACGCGCTTTAATGAAGCTAAACGCTAGAAGATATTTTGAACATACTTTTAAAAATAAATCACGTTTTGCAATTATTAAATGGTACAAACTTTTTAAAATGTGGATGATGTTTCCTTTTTCTTGCACATTCAAATTTAAAATTGCATATTTTAAACCTTGTCATGATTCAAAATTTCGTTCATTTTCCAATTTTTTATTTTATTTTTATAAAACCAAGTCCTCGATTTCTACCCTAATTTTGCTTTATGTTATATTGTAGAAAAATTTCATATTCAGAAAACAAGATACAAAAAGATTTATAGAAGCTATTCTGTTCGACGAAAAATGAGTCTATTATACTTTAACTAAAATTAATTTATATTTAAAGACTTGCTGCTGATAGCAATATTCTTTGTAATGAACTGACAGACAATATACTCCAGAAAATGTTAAGTTTTATATAAAATTGAGATAGAACCACAAAAGTAGAAATGCGCAGATTTCTCTTGACGAAACCAAAATTCAGATTTTTACTTTAATCTGTGCCTTCTATAACTTTCAAGGCAAAACAGGCGATGCTAAAAGATGAAAGAGGGATATGGAGAATCTAAAAGTTGCATTCCACATCATCATCTCCTCATCTAAGCAAAACTCCTTTACGAATTGGCTTCTTGTACTCATAAAGAGTAAACCAAAATAAAAGAAAAGACAGTTAAGATTTTATTTCACGTATAGTGCCTCTTTTATTTCGGTTTACGCTTTATGAGTACAAGAAACCAATTCGCAAAGGATTTTTGCCTAGATGAGAAGATATGTTGTGAAATGCAACTTTTTGATTTCCATACCTCTCTCTCTTACACCTTTAGCATCGTCTGTTTTGCCTTGCAATTTATAGAAGGCACAGATTAAAGCAAAAATCTGAATTTTAGTTTCGTCAATAGAAATCTTAGCATTTTTACTTTGGTGATTCATTCTCAGATTTGATTTGATTTCACTTTTAGAGCTTTTGTACCAGTCGCTCTCATGAATCCTGGTAGGATGAAATACGTATAAGCGAATATACAGAGGCTTCTTCTTCTTAAAGTTCCATCTCCTATCGGAGGTTGGATATCATAACGGCTATGGTCACTTTGTTGGCTGCTGCTCTGAAAAGTTGTAGTGAACTACAGTTAAACCATTCTCTAAGGTTCTTCAGCCAGGAGATGCATCTTCTTCCTATGCTTCTTCTTCCTTGGATCCTTCCTTGCATAATAATTCTCAGCAGCTCATATTTTTCTCCTCTGGTTATGTGACCCAAATATTCTAGTTTTCTTCTTTTTATGCTGTTCATAATTTCTAACTCCTTATTTAGACGTCGTAGTACCTCAGCATTGGTAATCCTTTGAACCCACTGGATTTTTAATATTCTTCTGTAACACCACATTTCGAACGCTTCTATTTTTCTTATGTGCGTATAATGCCTCTATACAGAGGCAATATACGTGAAATCAAATCTTAACTGTCTTTTCTTATAAAACTGACTATTTGAATTGACTATTGAAAGACCATTAAGTCATGCGATCTTAAGTCAATTCATATAGGTTGGGAGCCGTCATCAAAGTCAAAATATTTTAATACACGTTTAAATATGTACAAATGCCGTCCTTTTATTTATTTTTCTGTTTAAATAAATACTACAGATTGAAAATAAGGACCATCTCTTCTAAGAACACCGGAGAGTCAGTGAGCAATAATCTTTTCCATAAGGGACACATTTTTGATTAGTTTGTTCTTTTGGAAAGCTCTTAGAAGAGTGCTTGACCGTACATAAATTTTTCATATCTTGTTTTTTGACAATATACTACATTTAATCCCCTTAATTTCGTATTCACATTTTGACCTTTCTTTACCTTACATAGTCTGAAAAAGTTTTCTTCCAGAGCTGCCACTGATCCGTCGTCACTTATAATCATAATAATGTTAATCACATTTCAGCTTGTAATCATTACTATGTCGTGCTTGTAGTTATTTTTTTACTATATACTGACATAATGCTGGACTTTATAAAATACTACAAATATTTTAACAATTACAACAGTTTTGTACTAAAAATTCGAATCTTTGTTAGTAGTTGTTAAAAATCTAAAACTGTGTTTTAAATTCTAGATAAATAGGAAATGGACATTAATAATAAGCTAAGTGCAAAAAAGCAATTTAACGAGAAACAAAAACAGCCATTTGCCGTCACCAATAGTCCCCTTCCAGTTATAATTAGAAGATTTTTTCCAAGTATCCGTTTCATACATCAACAACAAAAAAAAAACAACAAAAGTTTGAAGCACGAAGTGTATGCAAGGAAGATTATTTCTTCTTCTTCAAATGCTACCGTAGCTATGAAAGTTAGTTATCGTCATAACAATTTTTACCCCCGAGGCGAACCAGATCAAATGACAAAAAGATACAATTTTAAGAATTCATACAGGGTGTCTATTCCAGACAGGAATGCATCGAGAAACAAGGAGTACCACAACCAACAGAATAAGATCTGGTATACAGACAGATCCATGACTAGGGAGGGTGTGACGACAGGAATATACTCCAATAATCCAAGAATTAACGAATGATTTGCCTTAGAAGCTGCACCGTTATTCAAGCACACATTTATGCGATACTGCAATATGCAAAGGAAAATAATGGGAGAGCCCTAGAAAAAGAGCAGATCCAGACAGTCAAGCTACACTGCTGTTAGAAATTATGGTGTGGTGTGGGATTGCACCAGAGAAATTAATGAACTAAGAGACCTGAACAAGGTTGAGCTTCAATCAAGGCAATCAAGGCATCCAAGGCAACGAAAAAGCGGATCAGATCAACTTCCAAAAAGAGTGATTCTGGGAGTATCAAAGGCTGCAGTACGGAGGGCTGTACAGGACTGGATCAGAGAGGCAGTAATGAACGATATTGGGAGAAAATAAAAAAAAATTGCAAAATCTTCATTGGTGGACCATGTACAAAAAGAACATAGGAACTGCTCCATATGGACAGGAACAAACTGAGAACAGTAACAGGAATGTTGACCGGGCATGTACCAGTAAAAGAGTTCCTGAATAAAATAGGCATTTACAATGGATACCTTAACTGCAGACTCTGCGATAAGGAACCAGAAACTGTAGAACATGTCATGTACGCGATTGAGAGGCGCTGGACCACAAAAGACAAAACCAAGAGGAGACCCAAGGGGGAGATAGATATTTAGGACACACCAAGGAAAAGACCTGTACAAACTTATACAGGGTACAAAAATGAGCAGCAAACACAATAAGCTTCAGCTTCAGTGATAACGGAGATATTGGGATCAAACGGACTCAGGGAGGAAAAAATTAGAATGAATCATCTAATACTGCAATCGTGCACTGTTAGAAGTAAGAAAATCGAGCATTATTCTTCTTACATCTTTTTTGAGCTCCATATCTTTGTAATGTAAATCTTTGGCAATTTTCTCTATAAATGTATACTCATTTTATTGATTTTAGATGAACTGATGATGTGTATGGATTCATACACGAAACGTCTTCAAAAAGGGATGAAGTAGCAAGTATCCATTCTTTTATTCTGCATTCTTTTGACCGATAACCCTCCACTATCAATACCACTACGGCTCTCAATGTTTTCTACCAGAGACGTAACCAAAGTGAGATACGTTCGGAGCACGTGGTAAAACTGAAAATGGAAATTTGCATGTTATACCATTCGATAAAAAAAATTAAAAATAGAATAAGCAGATATTTGATAATCATGAGAAAAAGATAGAAAGATATAAGATGGGGTGACGAATTTCAGAAACATCTGGAACAAAATAGAGCATTGGATAGACACCAGTAAAGGACAGAAGGCAAAGCTTATGTCCTAAAACGAATACACGATAGATAGATAGATAATTTACTATTGTAAAATGAACTATATTATAAAATGAAAACAGAAATAGAGTATTGAAATACTACATATTCCCTGTACTGTTATATGGAGTTAAAGTCTGAACAATTACCAATACAACTGAAAAAAGGCTTAACAGCTTTGAGATGTGGTGTTGTTGTAGAATGTGTAAAACAGGACCTGGAAGACGACGCACGTCCTGGTTGAAAAGTTTAAAGCAGTAGAGTGGAAAAACAACAATAGAACTCTTTAGAACAAATGCAGACAAAGTAAACTTGACGTGGTGATCGCAGGTATTTCTGAGTAAAATATTATTTATTAGTCATAACAAGAAATGGATAAACAAAATGTACAATATAAATACATTTTTTTATACAAAATAAATTCAAAGTTGGTTATTTTATTATCAAAAGTTTTTTGTCACATAAAATGAATAATTAAATATGACGCTTTTGGCTCTTAACTCATTATCGATGTGCAGTCTTTAAATGACTCAATTAATGTTCAGAATATATTATTACAATACATAACACACCCAAACTATGTTAAAATATATACAAATAAAATATCACACAAAATGTTAAACTACACTTTGACAAACAAATATCAATAGTAAATGATTTATTTACCATATTCGTTAATACTTTAGGCTCTTTGTTTTGTGCAATTTGATAGTATAACAGTCATGATTAACAACAGAAAAACGAACAGTCAAGTGGCAACTCCTGCCCAATAGAATCTTAGAAAATTACCTTACATACTATCAGAGTACTACTATAAAAAGCTTGAATTGATCGATCTTTCGTAAGCCACTTCATCTGGACTGATTCTCACGTTATCTACGGAGCAACAAGGTTGAGTTCCATTACTCATGTCTGTGCTGTCTTCGAATGGAGATTGTTCGTGGCTACCGTAGGAAGTTTGAGTCTGAAGAATTGGTAAACCAAGTATGATCCTTATGTTGTCAGTTAGGTGCTCAGATTCTTTGATTTGGTAGTATATGCCTTCTGCTTTATTGAGCATTATGGCCATATCCAGTTTGCCATTCAAGTCATTTATATGCTACAACAAATAAAAATTTATTCACGAATTTAATTATCGAAATAAAAGGCCTTTATTCATTGGATAATCGCTACCGATGTACAATTAAAATTTAACAATTATATGAAAATTGAGAGAACGATTTTACGACGTGGCTACGCTACGTCAGCTGTAGGCAACTGAATGAGGGCAAGCTTGAAGAAAAGTGTGTGCAGATTTGGCGCTTAGTAGATGAACAATTTTGATATAATAAAGCGATGTTGTTTTTATTTTAGATGACTCTTGATATTATCACCTTTTTTATTAAGAACTACAGTTCTAACTATTGGGTGTGAAAATAACGATTATACAATACACTCTATCAAAGTACCAAAGCCATAAAGAAAAAGCTATGTTCTTAAAGCCCACATGTCTGATGTCATTTGCGCTAGGACTAAGTCTGTGACTCTAGAAAAACTGCTCGATGGGCACATTAGGGATGGATATACAATTGATATAGTATAAATTCCGATGTACGTCATCCGCTTCATAGTAAGTGACGGCACATGATACAAAAAAATATTTAAGTCGTAGGTCTGTTCCTTCTTAGAACCTTTTAGCCAAGTACACTGGAATTACAGCCACTAGACGTATTTTATTATATAAGCCTAGAAACTTGTCCGGATCACACTTTAACTGCGATCGAACGAAAGTGACATTTTTGCATAAATTGGTAACACTTGTTTGACAGTTACGGTGTTGACACTTCAGATTTGTTTTTATTATTTACTATTAGTAAAACTCTGTTCTTTTTAGAACAAAATTGATATCATTTAATTCCAGCTTCTTTTATTCATTATTTTGAAACGAAACGTGCTAATAACGGCCCCATTCTACTGTTGACTGCTGTTAGGGAAGTATGTAATATATTTTTTATATGTTTGTGCACATGCTTAAAATATACATTCTTGTTTTAGCGTGTAGCTGCAGCGTTAAATTTACATATTTCTACTGTGAGTTCTATCTCTTAGGCCGTAAAAACTAATACACCTCTAATATCACCACCCAAAAAACGTACTAGGCCTAAGAAAGTTACCAATACTGAAATAATAAATACAAGCGAATTTCGTAATACAATTTACAGTATGTATGAACGAAAGTATACTTTTCTTTGGATAGCATAAAATGTATTAAGTTAAACAGATTTATTTAATATCATTAAATAGTAAAAACTACTTCAGATTATAGTATTGACTAATTTCCCATTTACTAGTATTATGGACTCACATTGGCAACCTTTTCATACATGTCGATAAGCGTTGGATCTACATTACCGGCCGAGCATGATTCAGAACCAATTAGTTAGGGTTGGAACCTATGAGGTCACAGTTTAACTATTATCCGCTAGTCGGCGCAAGGTAAACCAGGTGGGCAGTTGTGACAAGTGGGCAGATCACGTGGCTTGAATTACAGACAGATAGGTGGGCATTGCCAAAAACGATATTACATCATATCTCCCGTTATTATTGGTCCGATTGGACCGTGTGATGCGCTATAATGAAAGGTTAGTGGATCGCGAATATGTTGAGATAAAAAACAAACATTGCGGCATTGCCAAAAGGACATTACATGATGTCTTCGTTGTTATTGGTCCGATTGGACCGAGTAATGCATTAAATGATAGGGGATTGAACATCGATGAATTTTTAAGAGAAACACAAACATTGCGGTGCTACGTTTAAACTATCGACATTTTTCTTCATCTTATCGCTGTGTAAAGATTTTGACTCCACATTCTGACAATGTACATTATTAAACCTGTAACGTTACAATACAGAAAATTAACCGTAACGAGTTGCATACTATATTTTATCTACGACGCACAAGTAATGTATTGTTTTAAAGTTGATATTGTACTTGAACATAGGTCTCCGGTAAAAATAAAAATATATATTGGCCATAGACGGTTCTTCGATAGCTAACAGGCAACAATGTCTCCTGATCATGTTTATAAAAGATACTATATAGTCTATTCTATGATATACTAACCGAATTCGATTCCGAATTAATAAAAAATGACCTCCCCCCATTGAGCACCAATTTCTAACTACAGTATCTGGCCAAATTATTAGGCCAAGCAGTAAAAATTTTCATTTTTTTAAATTAATAATTTTTTTCAACAGGAATGTTATTATGTTTTCGCATAGCAACATTTAATATAGTATGGTAACATTATTGTACTATTTTAACGTTGGCAACACCGCCCTATCCGCCATTTCTAGACTGCATTGCGTTCTGTCAACTAGTGTGCATTTTATAACCTCAAATACTGTCTGTGAACATTTGAATTCTAAACGGTTTTGACCTGAAATTTTATTGCAGAAGTGAGTGATTTATCCTTTTTTTTTTATTATTTTTTAGATTATAAACATATGCAGTGAAGTTATTGGTATAATTAAGGGTATTATACATTTTTAGTTGGGGAAAAATGCAGATCTCTCACCAAAACGAGTAGGCCTGGTTTTGGACTCCTAAAAGCTGGACAAATGTCTCAAAATGAAATAGCAGCAAAGGTAGGAGTATCAAGAAGTTCTGTAAAGAATATAAAACAGAAAATTGCGTCTGGAGTCAGTTTGGATTCAAAGTGTAAGGGTCACAGCGGAAGACATCGTGTGACTACTCCTAGGACTGATCGCGAAATAAGAGATATTTGTCTAGTAAACAGAAAGAAACCACAGCAAATGCTTACCCAGGAGATAAGAGGTAAAGGAATTTGTGTTCCAGAAAGAACAGTTCGTCGGAGACTTGTCGAAAACAAACCGGTAGCTAGGAGACCAGCTCGAAAGCCAAGGCTTACTCCGGCTATGATAAAGAAACGTTTCGAATGGGCACAATAATACAAAAACTGGAAAAAGGTATATTTGTATTGTTTTGCTTGAATATCAATATTAAAAACTAAAAAAAAATGAACATTTCTAAAAATTTTGTTGATTTCAGGTCTGCTTCTCGAACGAATCCGTTTTTCAAGTGTTGACACGAAGTTTGTTCGGAGACGTCCCAACGAGAAATACAAGCCCGACTGCATTGTGCCCACCATCAAAGACCCACCGTCACTCATGGTCTGGTCTGTGGTATCCGGCAAAGGTACAGGTCGTCTCTACGTGGTGGAAAACACGATGAGACAAGGCCAGTACCAGAAAGTACTCGAGACGAGACTTTTGCCACAACTGCAGGAATGGTTTCCTGGAGAAGAGGAACCCGGACGATGGTACTCCTTGCCCCAAGGCTAAGAGTATTTTAACTTGAGATAATTAAGAATGGGTGGAAACTACTGAAAAGGGAGATTGCAAAAAAAAACATTACTAATAAAAGGGAGCTACTTGAAAAGCTCATATATGAGTGGAATCATAATCCTCACCTCCAGGAAACTATTCAAGCCTGTATCGAGAGCATTTAGCAGCCAAAGGCGGACATACAAAATATTAAATTTATCCCTACTTTGTAAAAATTATACTTTGTTAATAAATAAAAGTTTTTTGTTGTGAATCGCATCTGTTGTGAACTAACTCTTTTTACTTTTCATTATTTTGCTTAATCATTTCTTCAATGCCTTTGTCCCACCAATACGGTTTACCAGCTTTTTTGTGATGTATCACTAAAGTGTACTCTGTTTTTTTTTTTTCAGAATAACAATATATTATAGTATAAACAAATATAAGTACCGAATCAATAAGAAAGAAAAAGAAAAACACGGGGTGAGTAATCATTACCTTTACCTTTAATATTTCAGTGAATCCATAGTTGTTCTGAAAAATGGTAGTTGTTTCTGTATCCAAAATAGCTACACAAACAAGCAGATGAAAGTTTTCGCAAGGATATCCTGTCCAGAGAACTTCCCAAAACCTCATGACATCTTCCTGACTGAGCTCCCTTTTAAACCAAACCAACAACCACCTAAAGCAGAAGAACATGTTTCCTGAATCGTGAGTGTCTAAATAATTGGCAAGTTGCGGATTGACAAAGGCAAGAAGTGTGTGTAAATTACCCAGTTGGTCTTTCATTCCGGCTTGATCAATATCGAAGTTTCGACTCTGAAAAACAAAAAGTTTTTAACATACTTAATAAAAGTAGTCATTTATCCATAAACTATTTTTACTATTTACAATATACTAAGTTAGCTAAATGATTTCAAAATGAATACAATCTACACCAACTTCCTCCTCCCTCCTCATTCGTTAAGCCCTTGTCAGGGCGTGGTGATACTTTAAATATTGTTAGCTTGCTGCGTCCATTGACTGCGATCCTGTACCAGATGGACGGTCTCATGTAAAAATTTTCCCACTAAAGTATTCATTTGGTCTGTACATCTTGTTGGAGATCTTCCTTTTATTTAGTCTTCGGCCTTCTACCTTTCCCCGTTCTTCTGGCTATATAGCCGAAGTAATTTAGGTATGCTCGGTTTATTTTTGTAATAGCCTTTTTTATATTAAGCTCTTCTAGAATTGACAGGTTGTTTGTGTTCTGTCCAGCACACGCGTTGAATTCTTCTGTAAACCTACATTTCGGAAGCTTCGGTCTTACTTCTAAAGACTTTTTTGGGGGTTTATGTTTGGGCCGCATATGTAGCAATGGCAAAATAAGGGCAGCTACCAACCTGAGAGCAGTCTGCCTTATTATTGTTCGGATTTTTCATATTTTAATTAATTTTGCTGTTGCGGTTCGAGCCATTGCTATTCTATGCTTAATTTCTGAGGATCAATCGTCATGGTTGGTTAACATGGCGCACAAGTATAAAAATTTGTATACTTGGACAATCAGCTTTGTTTTAGATTCAAGAAAGTCTAAAAAGCTCTTTCAGGATTACTTCGCCATTCTGAGTGTATTCACCTCACTCCTTTTTGGGCAGGGAAATACTTATCTGAGGGTCTTTTGAGAGTTTATGGAGCCCTGACATTTCTGCAGTCTGTTCTATCTCCTCGTGATGCATTCTCCACGACTCTCTTTTTGTACTTCTCAGTTCCTTAGTTGCTCTTACTTAATCTTCTCTCTTCCCCTTCTTGTACGTAGGCTTTAAAGCCTGTTTCTTTTACAATATTAGCCTCCTAAATTGTTTAAATTATCGCACCATCTTTTTCTTGGTACTTATGCCAATACTTCTTCGTCCATTTGGTGACTTATCTCGTGCTATTCGTACTATTTTATCCTCTGCCATTTTACTAATGTGTTCGTTCCACTCCTGTTTCCGTTTTGTCACCCATCCATTTATGGTTTCTATATTGCATGCTCTTCTGATGTTTTCGCTTCTCTCCCTATCCAATAGACTTTCCCCTGATATTCGTCGGAGTATATTCATCTCTTTTGTTTCTAGTAGTCGTCTCGTTTTAGATGTGTCAGGTCTTGCCTCCGCTGTGTATGTTAATATAGGTCTAATTGCTGCTTTATAGATTCTTGTTTTTGTGTTTTGTCTTAGGTGTTTGTTCTTCAAGAATGTGTCATTAAGAGATCCTGCCGCTTTACTTGCTTTTAAGCTTTGTTGTTGTACTTCTTCAACATCTCCGTTACTAGTTATATCTATTCCCAGATATCTAACCCTTGCTTCCTGCTTTATTATTTTCCCATCAATTTCGATTTTACATACTCCTTTGGTGCATTTCTCCCTTACTTAATATATTTACATATTCTGTTTACCTCTGGAGTGATAAAAAGTGACTTTAAGTGATAATTGCTTATCAATTATAATGAACATGACTAGAAAACTAAGTAACTTTGTAACAAGTAATGGCAATGTAGATTATTGATACAATTTTGTAATATTTTTTTAATAAACCAATCTAATCTAAAATACTTGTCTGAACAAAGTTGTCTTATAATAAAAAATAAATATAACTTACTACTTTATTCATGAATCCTACAAAACACCAAAATGAGTCTACCTCATTGTCCAACAACATCAAAATCGGACTTAACAGATCGCTCATTCCTTGAACATAACCTAAATCAAAATTGTACATTATATACGTCATAAGGATATCATTTAACGTCTGTAAATTAGCATTGTTGTCACCGGCGTAAAAATCCAACGTTCTATCAGTTCTATTTACATCTTTCTCTATTAAACTTTTTCTTTCTCGATAATCAGAGAAGTTGTCTTCTTGAACTTTGGTCATTCGTTTCCATTGCAATTTCATATTGTAATATTCGTCGCTTTTAACAGCTTGAAGTTTTTGTCTTTCGGCTTCTGTGCTGGACCAAGGGAAGTAGTCCAGTAAAAACTTCCACACTTCGGGTCTTAAAGACGGGGTAACACCCTAAAACGTAGATTAACAGTAAATAAAAAAATTTGTCATTGTTCAAAAGCTGTATATTTGGGATGTGTCACATCATTTTATATCTTATGAAAAAACTTTTAAGTATATTTTTAAATCAATTCCTATTAACAAAATCAACTAATAATAGTTCCCTGCCAATGCGTTTCTGCAAGTAGAAATCGACAATAGGTCAAATTCTTACACTGAGGCCAATCCTAAAAAAAATTGGTGAATTTAATACAGACACGCACCATCTCTTCATTGACTTTCAGATAAGGAAACTAGCAGAAAAAATAAGGACGAAGAAAAGGAAAGAAGAAACGCATAAGAAGAAAAATAATGACCGAAGAACAAGTCTTGGCTGAATTAGAAAAAAAGCCAAAGTTGAAAAGAACTCCGGTCAGTACGAAAATGGTATATGTAACATACCATTGTAGGATTTCCTTTTACCCTGTATATCATAGGAATCTATATAGTTCCTATAGGTACTTAACGTTCTGCGTTTTAGAATATCAAATGAGAAAACAAACTTTAAGAGCCTGTTTACATTTGCCAAATGCTGCTTCCAAGATGGTTACTTACCGGCTGTTCAATTCGTCTTTTCTCTTTTCTACCTATAGAAATTTTATAATAACTCCTGAATTCTAAATCAAAATAGACCAGCGATTGGTAGAAGCTTTACTGCGCGTAAAATAAATAAAACTCTCAAAATTCCCCTTACAAATGGTTTCACAAAGTAAAGTTACCTTGCGGTTAAGAGATAACCAGCGGTTACCCTGTTAGCGTGGAATCGTGAGTATTTTTTCCGAGTGTCACTTTTCACCTGGACAACGAAGAAACCGGCTAGGGCAATCTTTGAAGATCAAGTATCTCTTTACACTAGCAGTTTAGTGACAGTATGCAGTTAAATGCAATCTCAGAACTGACAATCGCTAACAGAAAACGAAAATCAAAAATAAGTGTAAAATCACAAAACGAGCTGAAACAAAGAAAAGATCTTCTGAGACAAAACAAAAGAGACACTGCAGAATTTAAGCAACTTAATCGAGTAATAAGAAAACAGATAAAAGAGGACATTAAAAAACATCAAGAAGACCGTATATAACAAGTCATAGTCATAGAAAAACCGAAGTCTCAAATGCACCAAACCGGAACTAGGAAAGAGAAACATAATAACCATCAAAAATGAACAAGGACAACTAAGCAAACTCGATTAAAAAGTTCTACGCCGATCTGTATCGTTCCAGAAATGATTTCCCTAACTCCTCAAAGCAGAACTTGAAAAGGCAAATAACAAATGTCAACTCAGAAAAAATAGAAAGAGCAGTAAAAGAAATAAAAAGGAATAAAGCTCCTAGACGCGATGGAATCCTAATAGCAGAAATGCAGAAGGAAAGCGGAAAGGAAGTCATCGCGTTCTGTGGAATCAATCAATTCAATGGAATCGAAACAAAACCAGTAAAAATCAACCGAGGCTTAAGACAAGGAGAAAATTATTTACAGCTGCCCTAGAAGATATCTTTAAGTCAATAGACTGGGAAAATAAGGGAATCTCTATTAACGGAAGATACTTGAACCATCTTCGATACGCAGAGGATGTAGTACTAATAGCCGACACGTGGAATGCACTGAATACGATGATTGAGGAGCTACATACAGAATCCCTAAAAAAAGAACTGAAAATGAATTTCAGCAGAACTAAACTAATGTCAAAGATGACAAACCTATGATAAACATCCAAGGGACAGAGATAGAACACGTAGATGAATATACATATCTGCGTCAAAATGTCAAGGTAAGCAAAGAAAATCAGACTACCGAAATAAGCAGACGCGTAAAAATGGAATGGGCAGCATTCGGAAGACTCTCATACGTACTTAAAAATAAAAATATACCTCAAAGACTGTGAACCAAAATGTTTAATTCCTGTATCCTATCTGTACTTACATATGGAGCTCAAACCTGGACATTGACTAAAATAAACATGGAGAAGATCAGAAAAACTCAGAGAGCTATGGAACGACAGATGCTGGGTATCTCACCCAAAGACTATAAAACCAATGAAGACTATAAAAGATGCTGTCGAACAGGCAGCTAAACTGAAATGGAAATGGACTGGGCATAACGAACGTCTTAAGGATGGCCGATGGAATAAAGAAATCGGGAATTTGCGACCATATGAAGCCAAAATACCCCGAGAAAGACCGCAAATGCGTTGGAGCGACGATATTAAAAGAACTGCAGGACCAATGTGGAATTGTCTTACAAACAACAGAGATTAGTGTCAGTGCAGTATTACAGTGTTTTTGGAAAAAAAATATTAATAAAACATTAAACACAAAAATATACTTACTCCTCGAAATATGAGTGTCTTAACTGATTCTACGTCTTCAATTTTGCCTTCATTATTCAAATGACCTCTCCATTGTTCTACGGAAAGAGGACGTAATCTAGGAAAGTCTTTTCGTTCAGGCACTGTTGCTACAACTTCGTAGTCTCCTTGTGAATGTGTAGTGGTATTTTCATATTCGGTTATACTTCGGTTTAGATTTTCCTTATCGACATCATCAATTTCTCTTTGTTCTGGACTTCTATAAACTGTAAATATAATAAATTGCTTATTAAAATATCTTATTGTTTACCAAAAGTAAATGTTGTAATCAAGTATATTAGTTAATAAGAAACAATGCTGACAAAATACGACAAACTAAGGATATGTGCGATAAACAAAAACAGAGAGCAGAGAAAGCGAAGAAGGGGAAGAAGAGAGTGAAGAGGAAAAAGAAGAAAACATAAATTGTTTAATCAAGGAAGAAGTGATAAAAAGAAAACAAAACAAAACAAAGGACAAAAATGACAAAGCACCAGGAGAACACAATGTTGTATACGAACTGATAAGACATGGATAAGAGAAAAAATAAAGATAAAAGATTAGAATAGATATAGAAAAAATAAAATTTAAAAATAAACAAAGAGTTAGAAAGTTAAAATATAGTGAGAGTCTGCTCTCATACCATGTCTAAAGTATTTTAATTATTGGAAATGGATTTTGCTGGATAGCAGTTCGCAGACTTTTAGCTCATTTAAAATTGAATTATTTGTCCTGTGGTCGGTCCACGGAATTCTAAAAATTCTTCTCCAACAGAACATTTTAATGGCATCTACCTTTCTTCTTTTCGCTTCTCGTAGGGTCCATCGAAGCGTATTAATTCGATTTTGCCCTGTATGATCAACCGGAGTAAGCGATATTTAGGTCCTCTCATTTTATGACCGAAGTATTGGAACTTTCTTATCTCTAGCAGACGTTCGTTACATATGCGTGCTGTCCACAGGATTCTGAGCATGCAACGGTAACACCACAACTCGAACGCTTCTAATGCATTAAGATTCTTTATTTTTGTCCAGGTTTCACATCCATAAAACAAAGCGGACCAGACGTAGAACTTCAATACTCTTAGACGCGTGGTCAATGACAGACCTCTACTGCACAATACAGAATGCCAGTTAATAAAGCTTTTTCGTACAAGTTCTATTCTGGTTGAAATTTCCTCGTCACTTTTAACTCACTTTAAACGTCAATTCAGCTACCCAGTTATCTAAAGTGTTCCACCCTTTGCAGGGTTTTTTTATCTAATTTAAGTACTAAGTCTTCGATATTAATTTTTCCGACCACCATCCATTTTGTTTCCTATGCGTTGATTGTTAAACCCTTTTCAGTGCATTCGTTGTTTACAGCGTTCAACAGGGTTTGAAGGTCTTCCCGTCATCATGACGGTGTGATCTGTGTATCTGATTTTATTCAAAATGTCACCACCGATTTTAGCACCTTCGCGACAATTATTTAATGATATCTCAAAAACTGGTTCAGTGTAGGCATTAAACAACATCTGTGACAACACATCCCTGTCTGACACCACGTTTAGCAGAAACTTTAGCTCTTGATCTACCTTAAAATAAGCGGTCTGATTGCAGTACAGATTTTTGAGCAATGTAATATCATACTTGTCCAGACCAACTGAGCCTAAGCAATGAAATAGTAATGTATGTGGTACTCTATCAAAGGCTTTTTCTAAATCTACAAAACATACCTAATATATTTCCTAAACTCAATGCTCTTTTGTAAGTGTATTTGCTTGAAAAAAAAGCTTCTCGAGTACCCATAACGTTTCGGAAACCAAACTGCTAATCACCAGTTATCCTCTCACAAAGTTTATATATGCGACAATGCAATATTTTCATAAAAACGTTAAGCGTGTGACTCATTAAACTGATAAGTCGATAGTCGCTACACCGTATGGCAATCCTTTTCTTGAGAATAGTTATAAATATTAATTCTAACCAGTTGTCTGGTAATATGCCGCTGCTGTATATCTTGATAAAAAAGGTGATAATCGCAACACTCCCATTATCTAATAGTTGTCACAATTCTGCAGGTATTTCGACAGGACCAGAAACCATCCTTCATTTCGCTTATTTGGTGGTCTTCTGAGATTAGAATCGGTGGGCCTTTATCTCGCTTAGATGTTATTTCTTGGTAGATTCTTTGGTCGTTTAAATAATTGTATTATGTAATTTTCCCGTTCGGTACAGAGCTCTTTATTATCATTTAAAATTCTAACACCAGAGTTTTGTAATATATTTTGCCTGTAAATTCTGCTTTTGCCTGTTAATTCTCTTATTATGCCATAGATCCATGCCAGTTATGCCATAGCATCGAGCAAGTAATAGCTTACAAATATCTAGGGCATGAGATTTGCTTAAGCCGAGATAATCAGACAACTGAAATACCAATAAGGATAGGTCTCACATGACTCATCCTTTGGTAGATTGAAATTTTTAAGTCTAATATTCCAGTTTGTTTAAAAAGAACGGTTTTTAACAAATGTGTTAAAATGTGACAAAAGGAACAATAAACAAAATAAGAGTTGCATAGCACACTATGTTCAGAGAGATCAATGTTATGCATTACCATTAGAGATATAAAGATATAAACCTAGAAATAAGAATAGGAGTCACGGATGCAGTTGAAAAAATAGCCACGGCTAGATAGATGGACCAGAAAAACTCTTAAATGACGATCAAGATAAGAGGCATATCGAAACAGAGGACGAACACCGACAAGATAGACGGATGATATAAAGCGAATCATCACAAATTGATGCAAGAAGCTCAAGATAGAAATCGGTGGAATATTTTACGGGAGGCCTACGTTCGGCAGTAGAAAAATATAGGCTAGTTGATAATGATGATGCAAATGGAAGCTGTCGTATCGTTGCTCCAGTTTCTCTATTTCTATTTTTTGCTACTTTAATTATTTTTCAAATTTCTTTATGTATTTCATTGTCTTTTCTCTGTTTATGGATTTGTACTGCCTCCGAACGTCCACTAGATTTAAAGGCGCGTAGACATCTGGCAAACGCATGTGACCGAAGCTCTTCGATCGAATTAATTCGATGTTTTCGACGTTCGATGGAAAATTTGATCTTTCGTCCACATTACAGCGAACGAATTCGTTTGCAGTCATCCGATCAGTTTCGCGGGTAATTTTGGCGATTCGTGACGTGGTAGTTATTTATTTTATTTAAATTGTTAAAAATGACATCGGATGAGGATATAATTATTGTGTTGTATATTATTATTAGTGAGGCGGAGGCCGAAGACCTCCCCAAAAAACAACGAAAACGGCGCTGGTGAACATCGTTGTTTAAAAGCAGAAGCCGGTATAGAGGGATAGACTTATTTAATGATCTAAAAGCTGAAATGAAATACGGGCTTTTTCAAAATTTTTGTAGAATGAAGTCTACCGATTTTGAATGGTTATTACATGAAACTGCTCCAAAAATCGCGAAAAAAAATTCAAAATTCAGAGAAGCGATACCGCCAACAGAAAGGTTAATGTTAACCCTACGATATTTAGCTACTGGTGATTGATATACAAGTTTTATGCACTGGATTCCATAAAACTTCCCGCTCTCGATATAAACCAATAAGTTCTAAACAAGAATAATTAGTCCACTCCATTATTGCAAATTAGAAAATCAAAACCAAATCGCGACGACGTTCGACACTTTTACTCGCTAGCGTATACACTAAACACAGCCAAACAAATTCGTTCCTCAATTTTCTTTTGATGTACCGCCCAGTGAGCGAACTATAGCGAAGGCAAACACATGCGTTTACTATCGTTTGTTGGGGCGTACAAATTTACCGAAGGCGTTTGGTCGCAAGGCTTCGGCCACATGCGTTCGCTAGATGTGTACGTGGCTTTAGAAGATTTTCTCGAGATGCTATTATCGTTTTCATTTGTTCCCAGCAATCATCTATGTTGTTGGTATCTTCTAGTATAATTTCGTGGAACTTGTTAATTTCTTGAGAAACCTTATTTAGAGTGCACGGGTCTTGTCTGACCGAATATCCTATTCTAGACCGAAGCCTTGACCGATTTTGTGCAATTTTTAAATGAACCCTGTACGAAGTATTTATTGGCGAAGCACGAGGGAATTAGACAAAGAGGCAAGGCTGAGATGGAGGGATGGTGTAGATGAGGATACTAGGAATATCGATGTTGTCAACTGGCATCAAGCTGAACAGAATTGGACCGACTAGAGAAATTAGCTTAGGAAGGTCTAGGCTCAATTCAGGCCGCAGCACCAATGATGACGATGATTAAGCCATAACGAGAAGGGATTGAACGGTCACGATGATGAATTTCATAGCTAATATCTTTAGTTTATATAACAGGGGAAGGAAAAATAATTTTTATAACATTTATATAAACATCTTATGTTTATATAAATAATTTTTTTAAATATTTATGCCTCTCGTATGCATCTTCAGTTGCCGGTAACAAATTCCATACAGTGTTTGAAAATACATTTACGGACCTTTACCTAGAAACTTATTAAAAAAAGTGAGTGCGATTCATCATTCTACGCAAGAGTTCGAAGAAATTTAAAAGATCTGCAACTCCAAATTCCTGATCTCTTTCCTTCAAATGTAAAAACTCCCGTTTCCTAGTTAATCAAGATTCCCGAAATCAATACGTCACTGCTAAAATATTACAAATAGAGAAATAGATCACCCAAAGTCCGATAGACATTTTTAAAGGAACTCGAGACTTGCCGAGAATTCGTGGCTAATCTTTGTGCTTTTAACGAATTGAGAATCAATAATACATTTTTCGACCATACGCTCCAGTATAAATATACATTTGAAAACTCCAGGGGGCACAAATCTATGATTGATTTTATAGTCACTAATAGCGACAAAAATAGAAAGTCACCAGGACCAGACGAAATAACCAACGAGCTTCTAAAACATGGAGGAGCAACTATAACCCTAGAGATGACAAAACTTATATAAAAACTAATATTGTACTGCAAGATACCAGACGCATGTAGAAACAGCATAATGATACCCATGTTCAAGAAAGGAGATAAAGAAGACCCCGACAATTATAGAGGTATAAATCTACTGAACACCGCACTTAAGCTTGACCTGACAAAGGTTTTCGATCGCAATCAAGTCGAAGACGTCTTACACCTACTGTATAAAAGAAACATACCAATCAATATTATACAAACCATCGAAAATATCTACTTCCATAATCGAATACAGGCAAAGATAAATGGAAAACTAACACAGTGTATACTGTATACCAGTACAAAGCGAACTCAGACAGGGTGACTCGTTAAGTCCACTTCTCTTTAATAATGGACGAAATAATACAAGCAATACGTAGAGGTCATGGTTACAGAATGGGGAACAAAGAAATCCAAATATGATGTTATGCAGACGACGCCGCATTAATCGCCAAGACCGAAGACGAGCTCCAAAGATTAACACACATCTTCAATACAACAGCAAAGAAATACAATATGATGATATCAGTAGAAAAAACCAAATGTATGACAACATCTAAATACCCACTACAATGTAAAATCAAAATTGATGGGAAAATAATAAAGCAGGAAGCAAGGTTTAGATATCTGGGAATATATATAACTAGTTACGGAGATGTTGAAGAAGTATGACAACAAAGCTTAAAAGCAAGTAAAGCGGCGGGATCTCTTAATGACACAATCTGGAAGAACAAACAGCTAAGACAACACACAAAAACAAGAATTTATATAACAACAATTAAAACTATATTAACATACACGGCAGAGGAAAGAACCAAAAAAGAGCTCAACCAGTCAAAATTTCTCGACTTCGATTAGGTCATACCAATTTTACGCAGAAGTACCTAATGATTAAGGAAGACTTTCCAGTGTGTGAATATTGTCAAGTTAACAATACTGTTAAACACTTCCTTAAAGAATGTGGAAAATATACAGTGAATAGACAAAGTAACAATATTTCCAGTAATTTAAAAACAGTATTAAGTGAAAATTTAAATAACAAACACTTAATTACCTTTCTTAATGATACATAACACGTAATAACTAATGTCGCTAATGACCCAGGTGGTTAAAGCGACAATTGTTTGTAAATAAAAAAAACTTACCATAATCAGTAACTTTTGCAAATGCCTCAAACGTAGCTTCATACGGATGGTCCTTTAAGTTTTTGAAGACACTCCACAAAGTTCTTGAATCATGCTGTATGTCCAGTTCTGCAAATGATCTGTCCAACTGTTGAAATTCGTGAAAATTGGCGTCGTATACAATATACAAATGTTTATCTCTCTTTGATAAACTAATTCTCAACATTCGTTTTAAAATTGACAATAACATTTCGCAATTTCCGTGTTGGAAACCAAATATGCATAAACAATCAGCTTTTCCGTCGTAAAATGAAATTTGTCTATTTTTATTAGCCACTCGAAAGCTCTTAATTTCTTCGAAGCTGAATTTGATGCATTTTAGTCTATTCTGATAATCAGGAGGGTAGTTGCCACTGAGAGTCCTCATTCTTTTTTGAACTGTATTGACTACAGCCCATTCTTGATCTTGAATATCAGAATCAACAGTTATGTCATTCGGCTTCCATTCGATGAATCTTTTTTTGTTTGAATTTAGAGATTCCGAGAGGTACAAGGTACCGATAGTGTTGACAAATGTGATGTGAGTAGCGGGTGCTTGCTTCAGCAATACGCCGTCTTGAGAGAAAATCTCTTCACAGTCTTCAAGACAATCTTCCATTTTTAACTGAAATTAAAAAACATTAATAAATTAGGCTATAATTAATATGCTAAATTGATTTAAGTACAGCCAAATTAATCACATACTGATTAATAAAAGAAAACAATGATCAATGACGGATGTGAGAACATTTAGTTAGAGGTGCGTGTGCAGATTCAGATCACTATATTGTCACAGCCAATATAAGAAAAAAATTAAAATCGAAATGAAACAGAAAAACCAACAGCAAAAATGGAATGTCGATAAATTGCAGAATGCAGATATTAGAAAGCAATATGAAGAGGAAATAATAGTGCAAATAAGAGAGAAATAAGGTCTGACCAAGCTGGGCAAATTACATAGTTCTCAAACAAAGACCAATGAGAGAAAATGTCAATTTTTTAAGTGACTACTAAGTACAGACAAGATAAAACTGACACAACTTATAAATACTAAATGATTTTAAAAAACTGTACAAAAATGAAATAAAAAACCACAAAGATTAATTCTAATGACAGAGTAATCTTGACTTCAAAAAATCCTCCAAAAACTATGTGGAATATGATCAATAGACAACGAGGAATATCTGGAGCTCTACATCAGGTTCATAACATCACTCCAGATGAGTTTTTAATCATTTTTCTCAAATTGCCCACAAGTTAATAAAAGATATACCTGAATTAAATATGAATTTTTTGAAGAACATAAATCTAATTCACTCAAAGAGCTTTTCCTTTTCTGAAGTATCATTCAATTAGAAATGGGAAATCATAGACAGCTTAAAAAAACAACAAAAATTGTGATATATATGGCTGAAATGTTAGCATTATTAAGATGATAAAAGGCCATTGCTTAGCAAATCACAAGCTTTTTCGAAAGTACCAATTATTTTTTCGGTTTCAGGAAGGAAAGGAGCACAACTCTTGGCATTCTTAATCTAGTGTCCCACATCTTGGAATCCTTTTATACAATGCAATTCAACACTGTTGTGTTTTGTGATGGACCATGAGATACTCCCGAAAATACTACAGAGATACAACTTCTGTCCACAGAGTGTCAAGTTAATCCAATCATATCTCAAGAACAGGGTACAATCTGTGGGGGACTCTGAGGTGTTAATCCAATCATATCTCAAGAACAGGGTACAATCTGTGGGGGACTCTGAGGTGCTGTCAGGGGAGAGTGTTGTTAATATTGGTGTTCCTCAGAGCTCCGTTCTTGGACCAATACTATTTCTAATACATATTAATGACTTTACAAGCATTGAATCAAACACTACATACACACTCTTCACTGATGACACCACAGTCTCCTTTTCAGATGACACACTTGAGGACTCCCTTAAGGGTTTAAGATCTGCACTGTCGAATACTAAAGAGTGGTTCTGTGTTCTTAAGCAGAAGCCTGTACTAAACAGGCTCCTGCTCAATGAAGTAAAGACCAACAGGGCTGTTTTTGCTCTTAGAGACTCCCAGGCTGAAAACGCAGATGTGACAAGTGTGAAGTTCCTTGGAGTACACCTAGAGCCCAAGCTTCAATGGGGTCAACATATTGACTATCTGAGCAAAAACCTAAGAAAAAAACTTATATGTGCTCAGAAATCTAGCATCGGGCTTTTCACACAAGGTCTTACAAACAGCTTATTATGCCATTTTTTAAGTCAATGAATTACTAAAATCTGGATATACCATAATAGGCTCACAGCAGATTGGCATATCTAAGCTGCCATTACAAGATAACTCCACAAAAAACAATTGCATACTAATATTTGTTGATTTATAAAGTACTGACAGTTTTATAGTGAAGTTGACAATTTTTTTTTAATATCATATTCTATTCAGCGTGACATTTGAAATAAAAGAGATGGATGTTGCAATAATTATCCTTTACAATCAACCTAGATAAGACAGAAATATAAAACACTTGTAAATCAAAGATAATTAAAGAATGGAATTTGACACTCAAAAGACCAATCTAATGGTAAATATAAGGTGATTAGTGTAATTATTCTAAAATCTTATATCAGTTATTGTGAAAACCGTATACAGTTTATATTACCAATAATATTTTGATACAAAAGACTCATCATATCAATATTGTTATTTTAATTCTACTAGCAAAATAAAGAGAAACACATCAACAACCTAATTGAATTATGCTTATAACCAAGAAACATGAATAACTTCATGGTACAAGTAAATCTATTAAAAAAGGAATTACTTCCTAAAACTTACCATCATTTTAAAAAATTAAAACCAGATATGCGGAATAAAGATATCTTAAATCTTTATTAATACCAACAATGGTTACAAACTGATAATTTAAAATGATATAAGTTTCTATAAATGTAGCTATTTAAATCTTCAATTTTTATAGTGTTCCACTTACTAATTCTTAGAAAGTTATTTAAAAAATTGTAAACTTCTATATATCATACGACTGTGTTTAAAATGACCATTAACTGTTGATCATTTACAGCTCATTTGGCTTCAATTTTAAATATTCGTCTTAATATCCCACCTTTTATTAATTACCAAGGATTTCTTTAATATTTCAATATTAGTTTACTTAGCTTGTAAAAACGTAAAATATGTTGATTTAAACATTAATTACTATAAAATATTGTGCCATAAAAAATCGTCGAAAAAGATAAAACTTAAAAATTGCTTTTTATAGGATAATTTTAGCAAGAAAATAAAAACAATGCTGTTGTTAGTCACTTTAAACTTTTGAATACTAGGAAGACAGAGATCTTTTGTCATGGAAAAAAATTCACGTAATTAAAATAAAATCTTACCTTTTTAGCAGATCTCTAATTATAGTTTTACTAAAATAAAAATTGTACATAAAAATATTTGAAATTCTAATTCCTATAAAAAACAATGTTGACAACCATTGACAGTTCGCTGGTTCGCATTTGGTATTTGACGATTTGACTTTGATTTATGTTATGAATCATCGCTGTCAAGTGTCATTGTCATTTTACCAAAGTCTACCAAAGTCACAAATCAAATTAGTGAAAGAACCACAAACAAAAATTTATTTTTAATCTGGAAAAACTTCAAGGCATAAAAATTTTAACTGAATATTTTATTTAAAGATAGGATTTTAAACACCATATTTTACATATCATTAAAAATTATATGTATGTTTTATTCCAAAAAGGATTGGGCATCGGCAACACTGTACCTGCCATTTTTATCAGTATAATTTACACGTGATTTGCATTATGAATATACATAAATACAAATTTTCCTGAATTTTTGTCTACTTTCATTTATATAACAAAATTAAGTAAAATCTTTCACTGACTAATATATATTGCTAGTAAACGAAAATACTTTCCAGAATACTGTACTGCGCTTTTCATTTGTGATGTCATAAGAATATAGATGGCAGTATTTACCATAATTTTTATTTTGTGTTTAAAAAGTTTACCTACCTATACCATTATACAAACATTTAATTCATATTTTAAAAGTTCATAAGGAGCTAAAATTTTGTTTTAAAGTGCAAATAAAAGAGTACTGTAATGTTAAAAAGGAAAAATGATTGCGTGAGTTTATAGGAATTACTTCATTTTTATAATAATATAGGAAAAATGGCTTTCCAATTTTTATCCACATATATCAAAACATATTTTCTATTTTTGTAGTTACAATAATTGTCTTTCATTGTAAGCTTGAGTTTGGTGAAAATAGATGGTAGGAAATATGTTGGATATGTGAATGTGATACGTTCGGCAAACGGTCAAACCAACCCTAGTTGAAACAAACCACAAACCGTTGGTTACAATTGTGTACCAAAAAGATTTTGGGTGGTTGTCCCCACTAAACGCAGTTGCCACGTATACCGTTACGCCGTACGTCGCGTCTGTATGCTTGTACAACAGTTGCACGCTGCGTTCAGCGTACAATAAGAGACCGCATCTATTATTTAAAATATATAAAGCAAACAGATGCGACGTATTCCGTAACGCTATACGCGGCGTACTGCTTTTATTAGAGACCGCCGCCTTAGATTCTCTTACTCCACGGCTACCGAGAATGAAACTAAGACTTAGATATGAGATATTCTGAGTGTATTAAATATACTACTGGTATGCAATTGATACTTGCTGATACACTTTCAAGATCACCCATACAAAGTGATAACGAAGAGGAGATTTCTGATGAAGTATCAGCGTGTATGCAGTCAGTAAAGAACTTTTCATCTACAGATCAAAGATTGGTTGAAATTATTGAGGGACAACATGAGGATCCTGTATTCTGTGAAATTTCAAAAGATTTTCAAGCAGGTTGGCCATACAGATTCAAAATGTGGCAAGAATATCTTTCATACTGGGAACATAGATAATTGATTTTCCTGCAAAAAGTAATTCTTATGTATGGTAGTAAAGTCATCATACCATATATATTCGAGTAGATGTTATTAAAAGACTAAGTACATGAAAGTCATCAAGATATTACAAAATGTAGACTATTAGCCCAGCCATCTGTTTGGCAGCCAGGGTTATTTACTGAATTCTGCTTGAATCCTGTTTCCTCCCATTGTGAGTTCGATTATTGGCCGATTTTTCTCCTTTATAAATATGATGAATTGCGTCTTTTGGAAGTTGATCTTGATTTTCCATTTTTCTGTGAATTCTGTTATTCTTCTTAAGTGATTTTCTATGTTCTGGACTATTCTTCTGCCATCTTTTCCTGTTGCGTAGATTACCGTATCGTCTGCATATAGGGCTGTACTTGTTTTTACATCTGTTAGTATACTGCCCTGGGGGATTCCTTCTTGGATGAGATTGGTCATCTACTATTGGTCATCAAAAGGAACACAAATAATGAGTATGTTAATCTGTGTGGACTAACGTGGCAGTGAATATAAGCCCGATTTGAATGACGGTGATACCAGTGATGAGAAGGTAAATGAATTGATATACCAAGACACGAAAGCCCAGAAAATATTGAAACTTGTACAAATATAGATAACGAAAGCTCTGTCAATGAAAATGCATTAAAAAATGTGTTATCTCTAAATTGGAGTAAAACAACGTTCACTACTACAATATATGCATTTGGTGCTATAGTTTCCGGGGCAAGTGTAGAATCTACAGAAGACAAATCGGATTCTTTAAGTTATTTTTTGTTATTCGTAAATCAGCGGCGCACCCAGGGGGGTTTGGGGGTTAACCCCCCTACAGGGCACTAATCTGAGATTTACTCACAAATTTGAAGGACTCAAAATGGAGGTAGTATAAAAATTTCGGTGCCCAACCAAAACCCCCCACAGGAAAATTCTAAGTGCGCCACTGTCGTAAATATTGATGTAGTGGAGTTAATTTGAGCTGAAACCAATAGATGTGTTTCCGACATTAATCTGTCCAAAAAACTGAAATGGAGTTTTATGTATTTTTAGTCATTATGTTACTAACAGGGCGTCATGGAAAAAAGAAGTTGAGAGACAATTGTTCAACGGATGCTTTGGTTCATGTGTACTTAGCAGGATACACTTTTCGGTCAATGCTGATCAAAAAGAAACCAATCCTTTTATAAACTACGGCGCGTGTTTGATAAAATGGCATCCCTGCTCCATTATTTGACGAAAGTTTACTTCTTTTCAAGGGACGTTTACGATTTAAACAATATATTAAATAAAAACTCCACCGTTTTGGGATAAAACTTTTTCCATTGTGACTGTAAAATGGGATACGTATTAGATGTAATTGTTTACCTTGGCAAAGCTACTGAAATGGAAAAACTTCAAGATCTTGGAACATCTGGTTCAGTGTTGGCACATCTTATGAAGCCATATTTAAATGCAGACTATTCATTGTATACAGATAACTGGTACACAAGTCCTAGGTACTTTATGTAGATACCTATTCGAACAGAAAACAAATTCTTTAGGAACAGTTCACCCTAACCGTAAAGAAATGCCAAATTTAACAGTCAAATTAAAAAAAGGCGAGACGGTCTCGATGTGAACACTTGTTAGCATTTAAATGGAAAGATTATGGAATGGAACACGGAATGTTCAAGAAAGACAATAAAATGGTACAAGAAACTATTCATCCGTATGGTGACACAAAATACAGAGCAAGAATCTCTGGCAGATTTCCAGTTGAAAGTTCTACGTCAGCTTTTTAACCGGTAAGTTTCCAATTTTTGTCGAACAAAATTATTTGTTTACTTATTTAGTTATCTTTTTTTAGATATCAGGTTTAATAACCTATCCAAATCAACGTAAATTCTTTAACTAGAGATCCTTACAGGCTCTCTGGCCTACATTTTCTTTTTGCAGTTCGGGATAAGAAGGTTCGGCGATGTGTTTTTTTGAAGTCAAAGTAAGATTCGGACGAAAAAAAGAAATGAATCCAGATATATGTGTGCAAAGTGTGATGTTGGTCTGTGTGTAACTTCATGTTTTGAACTGTACCATACGAAACAAATATTTTAATTAATACTTTTTCAAATAACTTTGTTTTTTGCAACTTCAATAAGTTTTATTAGCAAATTTGTCTGTTTTTATACCCGCCATATGCGCCAGTGGATCTAATGGCAAGAAAAAACTCCTTGGGATTCTGTGATATGTATAGTGCTTTAAGCCTGAGACCTAAAGGGTTAAGGCTATGGTGCGATTTTTATTGTACTCCTTTGCATTGGCTTTTTTGGGAAGCTGTAAAAATTTCGATTGGAGCCATTCTTTAGGTAATATATAATTTTACCTGTTCTATATATGGTAATGAATAGATTCAAATGAAGATCAATAGATTCAGTATTCACAATTTTGAGTAATTCGATAGGAACTTCATCAGGCCCGGGAGATTTACCACCTTTAGCTTGTTTCATTGCATATTCAATTTCTTCTTGTATAATGTCAGGCCCAGTAACATCTTAAATTCTTTTGGTGCTTCAGTTCTCTCTATGTATTCAAAAAGCTGTGCTATATATTGTACCCATTTCTGCATTTCCTGGTTTCTGTCTGTTATAAATGTACCACTTTCATCTCTTAGTTGTCTAGTTTGAAGTGTTTTCTCATTCCAGATACATAGAACGTTTAACGTCTGAGGTGTGTTATTATGGGCAAGAAATCTATTTTTGTTGTTCGTTCAGACAATGGTAGCCAGTTTTCAAATAATATAGATTCTGCATACCATAGATTTGCAAAGGATTCATTGAAACAGGGAGTAAACAACTGAAACAATCATTTCAAAAAAGTGGAGATCCATATAAAATGATGTAAGCTTTGCGCACTACACCAATAAGTAATAGTTTTAGTCCAGCTGAACTAGTGATGGGCCGTAAATTGAGAGGAATGATTCTAATTGCTCGATCACAATTAATTCTAACAGTTCCAGATTCACAAAAAGTACCTATTGGGGAGAAAAAGAGAAAGGAAAAACAAAAGTTGAATTTTGATGCTCGTCATCGAACCTCTCAACTTCCTGAATTAACTCTTGGACAAAACATGGGTATCAGAATTAAGGCAAGATGGAATTGTTCAAAAAAACATTCGTCTGCTCGTTCATATATAAGTAGATATACAAAGTCTTTACGACTATAGAGATAGGGAAATCGATGTGTTAGAGAGAGAAGGATCTTTTAGTGAGTAAGAGTGAGAAAGATATATGACGTCGAAGGAATCTCCTCTACCGTAATTCAACTATTGTCCGCTAGGTGGCGCTATTTTTAAATTAAAATATTAAATAAATTATTATAAAAATAAAATAACTAAAACAAATAAAGATTGTAGATATGTAGTGCCTAAGAACGCTCTTCTTCTTTTTGTCAACTGTCTATTCTTCTTCTCATTCTTTCCGTAACTGCCAATTCTTCTTCTTTTTCCGTAGTCATTTACAATAAAGATTGTAGGTATGTGTTGCCTAAACGGCTTAACGTAGAGAGATATGGGAGGTATCATGTGACAAGTCGGCATCAGTAATTCGCCATTTTTACTTCAAATTAAATTTATAAAATATTTTTGTAGTTTAACTATTATTCAAATTAACTTAATTATAAATTTTCGGTCATAATGTATGAGGGATCGTTGGAAAGGAGCAAAGCCAAGAGGTACAATCATGTATAAGAATTAAACAAAGCGATGAACCATAAAGACCTTAGATAGGTAGTGCCTAAACAACGTACCTGGATGTGCAAGGTATCATGTGATAGGGCTAAATAAATAGATTTAGATACTATAGAAACATTAAACATAACATCATGTCATAAAGGCTTTAGAGATGTATCTACACGCTTATTGGTCCGATAGCAAAGTATGAGAGGTCGTTCGAAAGGAGAGAAAGAGAGAGGTATAATCGTATAACATAATTAAACATAGCAATGAACCATAAGATATGTAGTACCTATACGACTCAAAATAGAGGGATGTGCGACGTATCATGTGATAGGGTCTAACGAATAGAATTGATTGACATAGAAAAATCTACCATAATATTATGCGATAAAGGCATTGAATACGTATATACCGAATACATCTAGATAGAAAAATAGATTAACTACATGACAAATCTTGAATTATTTACTTAAATTTGGAATCTGGCTCAGTACCAAATAAACAACTGATCAAATCCTAACACGCAACATAGCAAATGAATCGGGAGGATGTAACAGGATAAATAACAAATAAGGCGACTATCAAAATGACACTACATCCGTGTTTCAACTACCATTCCAAAGGTCACAAGCTAACGTACGTACACAAGCGTTAATATTGTAAATCGAAATTCATATTTAGGAAAGGAGTGAAAAAACCAAAGATTCTGGTTTAAAGAATATGTTTTTAATTACTATTTAAATGGGAATAAGCCACAATTAAAGGTTAAAATACGTTTATTGACGTTTCAATTTCCACTTCGGAAATCGTTCTCAAAATACAAACATTAGTAAATTAAACAAATTTTGTTTTTTATATTTTTAATATAAATAAGTACATACTTAAACATAAATCATTATTTTTTAATATGAATGCTACAGTTCTAAATATAAAATATAGCTCGTTTCTTATTTGTACTCGGCGTTGTGCTGAGTTTGTCTAGTTTTATCTTATTATATATATATATATATATATATATATATATATATATATATATATATATATATATATATATATATATATATATATATATATATATATATATATAAATATGTTGGAAATATCGGGTATGTGGTCTATTAAATAAAAAATCTTTGTTTTTTCTAAATCTCAATATTTCGCCATTTATTTGATGGCTTCATCGGGAGTAACTGTAAAAAACAAACATTTTAAAACACTGACGTACACTTAGATTTACAATACTTACAGAAATTGAAAGATTATACACATAAATAAAATTAATACTAAAATAACATTATTGTTGATGACACTGTACATTTAATAAAATGCATGTTAAAATTTAAAATATCTTTGAGCACGTTCGTTACAATCAATAAGATGGAACAAGTAAAAATTATTTCAAAATGCAAAAAATAACAATGTAAGAAAACATTAGAGGAATAGTATTTCTTTAATTAATCATTAAGGCTAGTTGGTATGATTAATCATTAAGGTGAGTGTAGTTTTAAATTTTGTTTAATATATTGCAATATATGTTGCTTAATTGCCCCGTGTCTGTTTTATAATTTAAAGTTTGTTTATTTTTGTTAATGTGGTACATCTCCAAAAATAACCTACTTTTGTAATTTTCAGTCTGTGCCAAAATACGAGTATTGTTGTAGTCTAACAGATGACCGGTGTTTCTGTAGTGCTCGACAACTGCGCAAGAATTTTTTCCTAAGCAGCAATCACTTTTATGCTGTGTGATACGTTGTTTTTCATAATATCATGAATATTATCTATTATCCATGACGATTATCTACTTGGACACGTGGAATTGTCTGCTTGTTTGAATGGTGCTAATTCTTTACATTTCTTGCAAAATATTTTACCTGATATGTTAAATTATGTCCTTTAAACATTCGGCAAAACTTATGGTTTCTACATGACTGCTGTCCGGCCAACTTTAGCAAGATTGTACGACAATTTCTTGATAATAACTACGAAAGTCACTGGATTGGAAGAGGCGGTCCAGTTGCTTAAACAGCAAGGTCGCCGGATTTGAATCCTTGCGATTATTTTATTTGAGAATATATAAAAGGGACTAACGGTCATCACATTGAGCATCTCTTGTTACTATCTAACTTTGATACTTGTTCTACACATTCTACACATTCAAAATAAAGGCCTTAAGCTATCTTTGTTAGAATCTATGGAAATCAACAAATTAAAAAACACAGATATAATTCTGAATGACCAGCTTGAGACAAACAGTTCTCCCCTCCTCAACCTGTTTCATTAGAGACTATAAAGTGTAAACCCATGCCAAAAACAGATCACTTGACAAAGGCAATTAGCCGAAACAGCTGTAGTGATAAGAATTTAAAATAAATTTTGTGGAAGTTTTGAAAACAAAGTTTTCAGTGTTTTATTGTTACGAAATTGAATTATTTAAATACAGGGTGTTCACAAATGATAAGCCATTTATTTAAATTGCAAATCACATTAAGTTAATAATTTTAAATAAAACACCCTATATTTTATAATTTTATTAAAAAAAAGTCAATTGTTTTTCAAATAGTATTAGAGTTCCGTATACCTAAAGGTAATAGGGAACTCTAATGGTGATAGCGTGAAAATATTACTTAAAATTTAACACATTTTGGTTGTTTTTAACAAAAAGTTAACAAAGTGTAGCCTATTGTTGATAATAATGATCATACAATTAAAGTTCTTGGTTACTATGCTGCTTATCCCGAAACGTCATTACGTTGTGGTCAGAGAGATTTAGGTGTACCAATGCCATGTATACAAAAAATTAAAAAAAAACATCAATTTCATATCTATTCTTACACCTCAGTTCAAAGTTTAAATTTAACAGACTATAATAAAATATGAGAGATTGTAGAATTTGTAACGATAAAATATCAAGAAGAATATTTATGCTAAGAAGAATATTTATGCTGTTACGAATCAAAATTTACAAAAAACGGAATGCTTAATTAAAACAAGGCACAGTTCGCATTACTGGAGGGAATGAAATCAACATTTAACAAGAGTATGTGGTATTCAGGAGCTATGGGAGTTCCTTAAAAGGTACTCCCATAGCTCCCAAACTTACTCCTAGAAATTGCGGTTAAATAATTTTATAATTTTTTGTTTTCTACTAACTACGTTTTTAAATAAAATATATCTCCATATATTAAAAGAATTAAAAACCAATTTGATCAAACAAACAACAAAAAATGATCAAAATGGTCAAAAATGATCAAAATGGTCAAAAATGATCAAAATGGTCAAAATGATAAACCAATTTTTTGATGAGACATTTGAAGGTAGGTGGCCTCCTCAACCACCAGACATAAACCTCTAGATTTTTTTATATGGAACTACATAAAAAATAAAATATATTCCCATCCCCTTACAATAAAGGGATATTGTGAACATAGAGTTTACAATGCATTCAATGCTCTTCCTGCCACAATAATTAGACGTGTAACAAACGAACGTTAGACGAACGCATGATAATAAGGCTCTATAAATGTTTGGAAGTTTAAGGACAAAATTTTGAACACGTGTTATGTTGTTATAATCTATGTATGTGGAATAAAATTTTTTCGTTGTTAAAAACAATCAAAATGTTTTAAACATTCTCTTCACGATGTTACAGATAGGTCGTGGTCGATCTGGATACATTGTAGCAACATGTTCTAGTATATAAAAGTAAATTTTTATTTTTAAACGAGCAATTGATATCACTTTGTAAAAGTGCCAGTGATGATAAATAACAATATAGAGACAAAGAACTTTTGACCACCATTAAAAGGAGAAAGACAGCATATTTGGGGCGCATACTTAGAAATAATAAGTACAAGTTGTTGCAGCTGATTATGAAGGGTAAAATCGAAGGAAAAAGTGGTTCTGGTAAACGACAAATATCCTGTCTGAAAAAGGTTAAAACTTACCGAAACGTCGTCAAAATAATGGTTTTTCTCAAAATCAAAATTATTCAACGCGGAGTTAAACCCGGAAAACCACAGAAAGCACATATAACTCACGCGGAAATTTCAAGTGTAACATATATATATATATATATATATATATATATATATATATATATATATATATATACATATATATATATATATATATATATATATATATACATATATATATACATATATATATATATATATATATATATATATATATATATATAACATATATATAACATTAAAATAGCCACTAATTATCTTGTAGTATAACTATTGCATCCACTCATAGCTTTGGATATGTCTTCAAGAAATGTTTCCATCTCTTTATCGTCTGCCTGGCTTGTGGTAGAATCCAGGTAGAACTCCGAAGGTCCCGAGGAAGATCGTGAATAAGACGGATCGGCCAAATTATAGGAATATGCAAAAGACCTATGCATAAGTTAAAAGAAATGACCAGAGACAGAGATCTTTGAAGACAGACAATACACAACATCACGATGACCACTACTCTCCCTTCGGGGGGCCAGGACTGAAGAGAGAGACCCATGAATCAAAATGCTACATCTCGTTTAAGTTAAATGTTACGTAGATAACTCTACCAGAGACGGCGTTGCTTTTATAGGCTTAGTCTTTTGTTAAAAAGAATTGCTACTCCGCCATCTAAATGTCGCTAAGTTCATTTTTGATTTCAAAATTTCTAGAATTTTCGCTTCCTCCAGAATACGACGTGAGGCAGACTGAACACATCAGTGTGAGATTTTGTCTGCTCAACAATACGAGTACTTAGCAGGAATATTATTTTTAAATTCGACATTTAGCATACATCGTATGAAATGTGTATGGCAAATAAAACGCCTTGCTTGCTTAGCATGTTGGCTAGTGCAGCCAAAAGTTACGGTACGTATGTATAAGCAGTACATAATATTATCATAAAAAACTGTTACTTAAAAAACATTTTAAAACAACTTTTCTATCTTTTTTTTTGTAAATTCAATCTTTCCACTAGCTCAAACACTATTTATTTGCCCGAGTGTAAATCGTGATTGCGAAGCAAACACAGATATACCACAACTGCCTTCCTATTCAGTGAGTTTCCTCCTACATTTTGCATATTGACTTAAATGTTGGAAACGAATCGTAGCCACAGCTGCTGGACGCCGATAAGAGCAACCATCTCCGCGGCTTCGGCGGGCGGCTTCAACGGAGAAGAGAAACTAATCGATTAGTCGCATATATACATGAACATACGTATCCTTCCTTCCTTCTGCCGATCATACAGTTTTTAGTATAAGGGCTTAGGTACTCACTTTTATTTTACCATAAAGCATAAAAAGTTCCATTAATAAACAAAATTTATGTTTATTAATGGAACTCGTTAACGAGGAAGCAGTATACTCATCTATTACGATGGTTATTCCATTTTAACCTCATATACACCGCAAACATGGATACTAAAACTAGTTAATTGTAAAAACATTAATACTTTTAGAAAGTTTCTATACACATTATACTCTTTAACACTTAAAAATCACAAAAACAGGCCTAAGAAACAAATAAAAAAGTATTTCATAAATAGATACTGAAAATATTTTACAAACATAAGAAGAACAAATAGTTGCATACATTGTGTAGTCACTTTTAGGCAAAGATATTGAGCTAGTTGACGCCTATAAATACTTGGGCCATAAGATCAGAATAAGTCGAGACAACCAAACACTCGAGCTGAAAAGAAGAATAAACCTCGCTTGGGCTGCATTTCGAAAGATGAAGGATATTTTTAGGTCTAAGATTCCAATCTGTCTGAAAAGAAAAGTATTTAATCAGTGTATTTTGCCAGTGATGACCTACGGCGTAGAAACCCTAACACTCACAAGAACAACAGTGAGTAAACTACAAGTTGCGGAAAGGACAATGGAGAGAATCATGTTAGGGATTTCTCTACGTGATAGAATATATGATACTATACGCAAAAGATCAGGAGTAGCAGACGTTATTGAAAGGATAACAACACTAAAGTGGAACTGGCAAGGTCATGTAGCAAGATCAGTTGATGACGGTTGGCCAAAAAGGATTTTGGAATAAAGACCCGAATACAAGCTAACAGAAATAGAGGTCGACCCCCAACGAGATGGACAGATGACATTAAAAGACTAACTACAAATTGGATTCAGATGGAGCAAAATCGGACTAAGTGTAAAAGCATGCGAGAGGCCTATGTTCAGCAGGGGACGTTAGAGGCTAGTTGATGATGATGACGAGATACCAGTGCTAAAAACTATGAAGAATAGAATATAATAAAATACATCGTAAAACAAATAGGAGAATGGGGATAATGTCATTAGATATACAACAAATTCGATAAATATGGATATTGCACCAACATTTCACTGTGTCTCAGATTGTAAAAACGAAATACTCCTGGGAAATAAACAAAATTTAAGGGGATGTAGGACATCTCAATAGCCAAGTATCTGATAATTTGTTTCGTTAATAAATATCTATAATAAGCAAACCTATACGTTTTCTTATATATGTTATCAAGTCTCCCTTTAAGAAAAGGTAATATTTTAACGTTGTCGTTGATGATCGTTCAGCTCTTCGCGTTGTGTTTTCTCTCATGAAATTAAGTCGTTGTCCATTCACCAGGTAAACAGCTAAATTAACTACAGTGGGATGACGTTTGAGTATGGAAAATAAAGAGATTCTCCAAACCGATTCATTGACTTATTTTCCCATCTGATATGTTAAAACTTCATCGTCATTATTTGGAGCACCAATACCAAATACAGCTATATCGTTATGTCAATCTATTAATAGTGACATTTATTTTGTTAATCATAGCTTCCTTTATTAATCATAGTATGACGCTATCTTTTAGGTCTATTGCGATTTAAAATGACAGAAAAACTGTTTAGAATTATCTAATTTGGTACAGTCGTTCTGAAGTTATGTGCGAAAAATGAGATTTTTTCGAATTTTTGCTTACCATCAAAAAGGTATCTATTTATATTTAAATATAAACTAAAACTTTAACAATGGCGTCTTCTAGAATTTTTTAAATTAATTCGTTTCTTCAGAAACAGCAAAAGAAGGCAAAATTATTAATTGTTTAAAATTTTTGTAAAATTAACTTAAACATTTGTGATTACTCTTAAACTGGAGGCTTATAGTGCTTAACAAAACCTCAAAATTTCAGCTCGACTCTTCAATTAGTTTGAAAGTTATTTAAATTGTATATAGGATAAATGTGCGTAATAAAAAATGGTACTAACCACTTTTAACACAGCATTAGTGTACAAAATACATGGATACAATATCAAAAATCTGAAAATTTCTTAGTTGAATTTTTGTAGAGAAGTAGCTCCATATTACTTACAAACGTAAAAACACCACAAAAATCATAAACTTGAAAGACTTCTATCTGGAAGCTGTTAAATAATAAAAATCATTTCCTTTAGAAAATATCTATTAAGTATTTGTAAGAATATATTGATACGCCACTGGTTATGGCAATCGTGCGCGAACTATCACAGCGCTATTTATACATACTTCCTGTCAAGCTCTAAAAGTTAAAATGTACTGCAAAACAGTGAATAAAGAATTTAGCTCAAATCAGTTTTAGTTTGTTCATTTATATAATTAAATTAGTAACTAAAGCTTCACTGTAATAGCTTCATATTTGTGGTCCTTTAAGCCGGATAATAAATTATATATGAATAATATAGTATATATTACATAAAAATGAATATCGTATGTATATATGTACAAAAAAATGATAAGTTAGTTTCTTTACACGGACGTGTAAGGCAGGTTTTAGACCGCTCAACAAAAACCTAGTAATATCGCGAATCTGAACATATATGATCGATAGGGTGCAATACCTGACAAACAAAAGGTGAGCCGGAAATTTATGTACCTACTAGTTTGAGATGTACAAAGTGCAATGTTGGATTAAGTATTGCTTGCATCAGATCTTTTCATTATGAATAGAGCCAGAAATTTTTTGTGATTTTTTTGAATAGGTATACTTGTTTTAGTTTTACTGAATACAATAAATGATAGATAGTGTTTGAGAAATCGAAAGAGAATCGAAAAAGATGTGGGCTAAACCAGAAATATTTAATAAGCAATACAAACAGAAATTATAAATTATTATTTACCTTGTTTTTTCTTCGGGAGACATATATAGCAAAAAAAAAACAAGAAACAATCACATCTACTTTGTATATTCGCTCAGCAAACCTGTTATAAATTATTTATAAATGGTTTAAGAGAAAGTAAGATTGTTAGAGAAATTAAAAATACTATGTTGTTACATACAAGCTATATGTATTACTAGCTGAACCAAAGATTTAACTGGACATACTAATTTACATTTTACAGGCAGAAATGTCCATTACAATTTGCTACTTTCTTACTTCTAAAAGTTAAATATAAATTTCTCCCGATGACCTGGTAAAAGAATTTAAAAATAATCTTAATATTGAATGTTATTTTAAAAAAATAAAAGATCAAAATTTACCTGGGTCATAACTATATCATGATACGTAGTTTTTCAGTTCTTAAAACCTAAATACAAATTCAGTATTGTACCCGTATATAAAACAAGATAATAAAACATTACGGCAAAAAAATTACGGGATGTACCCCTTCAAAAAACACTAACACTGCACTGCACCGGGTATATGTAAAAGGAAACGAAAAATAATGAGGTATGGTTCCTTTTTCATATCAAGCACCAAACAGAAATATTCAGCATAGTTATTGTCTGCTGTTGCAGGGTACATAAAAAAGATAAAAACTTACACCGACTTGTGGACTTGTCTATACCCATTTCAATTAAAGATGATCCCTTCTGCACCAAATTAATCTTTACTTTTGATTTACCTCGTACTGTTATACTTATTGGATACTGTCACTAACACTACTGTCTAAAGATACAATTGATCTAACAAGATAAAGATATTTTCAAACACTTAAACAAAACAATTGCCCACAACGACCAATGGACTGACCGGTCTCCTTGTTAATCAGACGAAAAGTGACTCCCGAAAAATTATTCCTTCGCAAGATTCCTATTGTAAACAAATACTTAAAGTACATTTTCGCGTAGCGTTAAACAGGAACTTATGAGAGATACAGGGAAACGATTTATTCGGAGAAATTAAGACTATATAAACGAATATTCATAATACGTCTCTGCGTTAGAAATTCAAGTGTTATTTTTTTAGGCTTTAAACAACACAATTTAAAACCTTATACTGAATGGAATTTGACATGCGTGAATTAAAAGTTTTTTGAATCGTTTTGAACAAAAGACTGCAATGGTTTGGTACGTAGAAATGAAAACTATGTGAAACGAAGGATAGAGCTGTTAAAAGTTGATGGAAGGAGAGGTGAGGGAAATCGAGGAGAATATGGAAGAGCTTTGTGAAAGAGGACTTAACAGAGAAAGGTTTAAGTGAATAAGACGAGATTGAAAGAAATGAGTGGCGACGAAGTGTAAGGAACAGCGACCCATGAAAAAGGAAAAGCTGAAGAAGAAGAAGATAACTTTCTTCTGAATAATATTAGAAAATAATGGTTATGCAAAATGCAAATGCGCCGCGTTACCATGTGTTAATGGGTTATATGTAAAAAAAATATGACATATAAAGGCCAGAAACTTTTTCTTTACTTTAACTGAATAACATTCTAACACGGTTTTAAGATTTCATAAAAGACAACCTGAAAAAAGTTTTGGGTACCAATGAGTTAAGGATTATAAGTGCTACATATATTTCAAATAAAAATTAAATGGCGACAAAAAGGGCAGACGAAGGCGATTCACATTCCTTGAACAATTTTTGGTTTTACCAAGAACTTTCACTAAGGACCAAAACTCTTTAGAGTTTTCTATAACAGACATACATTTAGCTGTCTATATATTTAATAATTTGTTACTATATTCTTCCAAAACTTGTTCTATTGTGTTTTTTAGTCAATGGCTGTTTTGGTAAATATTCAATCCTATTTTTTTTATCCTAAGTGATTCTTATATTTTATTTTCTTGCATAGACGGTTACAGAAATCTTCCCAATAAATCTCAAATCCTCCACACTATTTTTATTTAACTTCAGCCTCATTCGTTTGCATAGGGTATTTGTTAAAACCATCTTAAAATACAATAGGGACCATACGTGCGGTGCACCCCTTTGAAAGTATTATATTCTGTATTCTTTGGTAATAATATTGATGAATATGTATCGGTTCCAGATCAGAAACCAATGTGCCGAAAGGAATCCAATAATACGATTTTGAGAAAATATTTACTTTTTTTATATCAGGCAAAACCAAAATGATTGCCCCAAAAAAAATTAAAATTAATGTAAATATAATAAAAATTATGTCTTTAAGGAATCAATAACTGTATCAGGTTCGTACAGAAAATAGATCAGATGGTATAATGGCCAGAGTATACATTAAATTGAAAAAAAGAGTACAAGGAAGCAAACTAAATCAAATTGATATTAGACAAGTGATGAACGAAAATACACGTCAAGATATAAAAGAAAATATAAACAATAACTCACGAACACTAGATATGAGAGTAGAACAACCAAATAAACACTTTATGAAAAAAGATGCCATGACTTTAAATAATATACGACGTAGATGCAAGGTGGAGAACATCAAGGACTGGGTAAGAAATAGAAGAGTAGAATGGAACGATTATAAGCCGAATGACATCAAGAGAGTAGTAAAGACGGCAGAAGACGGTTCCCCAATACGAAGACGATCAGTAAGAAGGCCACGTAAACGATGGAGAGACAACTTACTGGAGGCACAGTAAAAAAAAGACAGAAAAATAAGAAGGAAATACACACAGCAAAACAAGAATGGATTAATGGTAAAATGCTGCAACTAATGAATAAAAGAAGAAAATATAAAGGTAAATGCGAACAATACAAAATAATAATTAACCAAATACGTAGTAAAATAAAAGTACTATACGTAGTAAAATACGTAGTAATTTTTATAAAACAAAAAGCTAAGAAATTGAAGAGTTACAACAATACAACATAACAGCTTAAATATTCACAAAAAGGTTAAAAAATTGACAGGTTTACAAAGACGATATCGACCCAACACATTATATGTCTCTGACTGGAAACCAATCATAGCCATAGAAGAAAAGCTAAAAAAATGAGGGAAACGTATATATGAGAAGCTTTCTGATGACTATGAAACAAGAGACTAGAACACGCAAGGTGAGCGTAAGTCTTTCTGAAGATGAAATTGCCAGTCTGAGATGAGTATCTTGTTCCTCTCTTTTTGCAGCAATCTTTCCCAGTTAAAATTCGTAGACTCTATGGCTCATTCGTAAAAAAATATTATACTAATTTCTATGATCCTCAAGCAGTTCCTTTAACAATTTGGCATGAACCCCATCTATTTCTCTTCTAGATATCCAATTTCTGACTCAGACTTTCTTTTTTTTAGTTCACGTTCTTTCTTTTTCTTCCTTATGATTAATAAATCTGTAATGGCAGCTACAACACGTTCTTTTTGCATTTTGTGGCATAATTTTGCTGTGTCGTACATTTTTTGCGTTTTGTGAAATGATTCTGCTGCGTCGTACTCCAAATGCTAATACAAACTATATGATCGTTCACTCTTAACACAGTACCTACAGTGTAAATACAAATAAATAAATCTAGCCAGATCTACTCTACGGTTCTATAGTGAGGCTCAAATTTTGCTTAATGTACGCACGCTTTTAGACTGATCTCGTTAGAGAAGGTCTAATCTAGCTAGATCGTGTTCATTAGTGTAACCTTACATTTACGTTTTTCACCTCTAAGTATGACCCGGTCTATACTCTACCCGGACCGAGTAAAGGTGACTTCGAGCCTATTGTGTACCGGTGTTCTTAGATTAATTCATCACAATCTAGCTCACTGTTATAGGTATGGTACAGTTGGCAACATTATGTTACTCTCCATAATGGTCAGAATGTCATCAGAAACACACTTCATACTTTTTAATTTACTTTTAAGAATGTGGTTGTTAATAAAAGTTTAAAAACTACTAAATATTTATATACTGATATAATAATAATACGACACACAATAAAAAACATGCAGAAAATGCTTCTTTATGAGTTAGTGGTTTTGTACTTATTGTTTGTCATTATTTAGACATAAAGGAATACTTAATCGTATCTAATTAAATAGTGTTTGAAAATAATTTTTTTTCGATTAATTCTTTCAAGAATACTGTTATGACTGAAATAATTGTCTAAAGAGAAATCATTTCATGACAAATAGTCAGTTTTGCTAATGTTGCATATAATAAATTGATATTTAAATTAAACACACAGGTTCCTTTTTTCAACAAGTTGTCCTTAAACAAATAGGAACATCTTATCAGAAAATAGCACGCAACAGACGCCAGCGGAGGTTAGAGGGGAATGCGGAATATGTCTCATGATCGAAATGATTAATGGCTCAGCACGGATGTGTATTAGTTTAAAGATCGCATATTTCTCGCCTCTATTTCACACTTTGTATTCCTGAACCGTTTCCATCCGATTATATTCACATTTCACCTCGTCGTCAATTCCTACGTCCCCTTGTATTTGTTTTATACTATTTGCGACGTTAAGAATATGATGGTGATATAAACATGTATTTCTTGGACTAATGCTGGCCAAGAATAATATTTTGTTACGGTAATAAATGATTCAAACGAAATCATAAATATTTATAGAGTGGAATATACAATATGAGTTGTCCTTTACTATGAGTTTTTTTACTATTCTGATAGTTGTTTGCTTTTTTCATGTCTCATAGTCTTAATTAATGTCTGACTATCTTTTTCTCAGCTGCTTTTTTTTCATTTGGCGATTCGCCTCTCCGCCATTTTTACGGATCTGTAGTCTGACATTCTTTTTATACGTCATTTTGCAACAGAATGTCAGATAATGGGTTAGCTAAAATTGCCAAAGAAAAACGCCTAAATACACATCGACAGAAGAAAACACAAGGCTATCCTAACGTAGTGGGTAGCAGGTAGACACTTTTCTACGATCCCGGTAGAGAACAGAGTTACTTCAGGGAAACTACCCTGCACATGCGAGAGAAATCATGTTCCATCCCTTTATTCTTCCATGATAGACCTATTTCCTATCCCTCCCTAGTGAAGGGCAGCAGCTATCATCAGAACCAACTTAAGGCGCAAATGATTCTGGACCGGCTTGAAACTGGAATAGTACAAGCATGACTGGAGCACCCCATTATATTTCCCACAAATCTAAATGGCAGACGGAAACAAGAAAATGGCCCTCAGTCCGGGGCATCCCTTAATTAGTAAGAGGGTGTGAAGAATCCCCCCGTCACATACCATTGAGGTCTATGCAAGTGGAGAGAGAATTCAAATGTATGACAGGATAGTACGCATAGCCACCTGGAACGTACGCAGCTTATTTATGTCCGGGAAACTTGCAAACACTGAAGCCGAGATGAGCAGAATGAAAATAGACATCTTTCGATTGGTATTTGACCAATGACTCAGTAATATTGGCTTCCAATACCTCAATCGTAGCCGGTTTATTCATGTAGACTTTGGACTTTACGTACCCCTAAAGGAAAAAGTCTAGAGGTGTGATATCGCAGTTTGTTGGCACCAAATGGCGTCGACACCACGAGATTCAATTTCAGGCACCAAATAGTACGGTATCACAGCGCGATAACGGTCTCCATTCACAGTAACATTCTAGCCAGCCTCTGTTTTAAAGAAATATGGACCGATAATTCCACCGGCCCATAAACCACAACCAAACAATTTTTTTTTTTTCGAAAACAGTGGTTCTTCTGCAAGCTTATTAAGCGCCCATCGACTGAAACGGTGACAACTCGGAAGGTTGGTCGGCTTTAGATCTTGCATTTATTGAATATTGCATGCTTTTAATTGCCAAAATCCGTACGTAAAACACGTCAAGTTGTTGCATACGACAAGCCAAGCTGTTGAGAACAGCGACGAATCGATTCTTAATTATTTTGGCGTACACTCTCCACAACCACCGCTATACTTTCTTTAGTACGTGCTGAATGTGGTCTATTTGGTCACATGTTATTCAATAACGAAAATTGGGTTTCAAACTTACTGATGGTATAGCGAATTGTGCATTCAGTAAGCCGATGTGGACCATAAGTTGCTCTAAGCGCACGAACACATTCCTCGTAGAACGCCCATTTTCGTAATACAGCTGAATAATTTCTAGATGCTGTGCCAGGCTAAGTGTTTTCATGATGAAGTGTTAAACAATACTGAACAAAAACGCAACTTCAGGTGACACAATTCATGCACGATCTTAGAACAGGTAACTTCAATAAAATATTTGGGAGCAAATATCAACAGCCGGTGTAACCTAAAAAACAAAATCCTATCAAGAATCGAAAAAGCGAAGGAAACACTTATGATCATGAAAACATTTTTGCAAGATCAGACCTTAGCCTAGAGCTTAGAATCCGAATAATCAGACGTTACATTTTTTCTGTTTTGCTATATGCCTGTGAAAGTTGGATAATGGACTCTGGAACATAAAAAAACAATAGGTGACTTTGATATGTATATATACAGACGGATGCTGAGATTCCATGGATACAAAAAGTTACCAACGGTGAGCTACTTAGGCGCATGAGTAAACAAAAATAATTAATAAGCATAATCAAAGAGAGAAAATACAATACTTAGGTCATGTGTTGAGAGGTAAAACATATGAATTACTCCAAATAATATTGGAAGGTAAAATAAAGGGCAAAAGATCAGTTGGAAGACGCCAGACCCCGTGGCTGAAAGACCTGAGGGGATGGTTTGACCGCTCATCCGCAGAAATCTTTTGCGAAGCAGTTTCCAAAGCTACAATTTCCATTTGGATCGTCAACCTTTAAAAGGAGATGGCGCAGTAACAAGAAAACATTAACTTAAGTAGAAGAAGAAAAAGAAGAGATTTGCATACATTAAAGCTGAGCTGAGTTGAACTTACGAATCTTTGATAGCTTGAAAATGCAAATAGTCTCTTAACCCTTTGCTCTGCTGTATGCTAAAAAAATTGTCGTACCTCCAGTGCGCAAGAAATTACCGCGTACAGATAAATCTGTCCTGAAAGTACAGGCCAAGCCTAACATATGTTAGAAAGCTTTGCTGTATATATTAGACAGTAGGTCTATATATCTAAGATCAATTCTTCCGTTCTGAGACCTTTATTATTGCCCAATGTAGAGCGTATAACAAATGCTTTCTCAAAATCCACAAACGAAACATTCAAGTTATATAACATTCATTGACATTTTGGAGTACTAGAAATTTTAATTTAATTACTTCACACAATCTATCTACATTGACAATAACTGTTTCTAATGACTACCAGTTTACTTAGTTTATAAATTAGGTAGACCTTTTAAAATTACTTGTAGAGAGTATTCCATTAAGTACTTACCTTTCAAATGTAAAAAATAAGATTTGCCTTAACCTAAAAATATTCTAACAGCCTAATTAAAAGTAAAACCTAGTAGGTAAGTCAGATGGTTTAACACTCTGGAGTCTTTTACTTTCTTCTGGTAAGTTTATTAGATCACTTGCTAGTTTGAATGACATTTCACTCGTTCCCGATAGGATACACTAAACTTTTTCACACTATGAACATTAAAATCCCTAAGAAATATGCTGTTGGGTACATACCATGGCGCGTACACTAGTATGCGTAGTATCTAGTTTTGATACTTTTGGAGGATGTCTATGTTAGAGTTGCTGACGGTGCCCCGTCGTTGAATACCATAAGTATAAATCGGTGTTATAATAGTTTTGTATAGAAGGTGTTTGTTTTCGATGATGATTGAGTTTTTCCTATGAACCAATTATATTGTTTCAACAATGGTTTCAGTTTCACTGTTTTGTTTCCTTTTCGTGTTCCGGAAGTGACCATAGATTGGTTTGAGCGAATATTAAAATACAGACGAGAGTAGAACGAAACAAACTTATTAAACGAAAACGATACCCAACCACCGATGTCCTATTTCAAAAACAAACGGAATACCAAAAAGAGCTAAGCACAAGACTAAAATCAGTAGAGACACTGAGACAAATGGATATAAACGGACTAGCCAATAAAATAAAAGTAACTGTGACAACATCGGTTAAGAAAATATGCTCAAACACGAAAACAGCCAGAACATCTAAACTTCAACCTAATACAATTAAATTACTAAAAGAAAGACGAAACAGAACAGATCGAACTTCGGACAGCTTCAAAAGTTTAAACAAAAACGCGAAGAAAGAAATTAGGAACGATCATAGAAACTATACTAACAATTTAATAAAAATATAATACAAGATAACTGCAATATAAAAGTACTCAAAGCAAAAAACTAAAACGGCACAAGAAAAGTCATAGAAATAAAAAATGAGAAAAACGTCACCGTCCGAGACAGAAAGGAAATAAGCGAGGCCATTGAAAAATTCTACACTAAATTATACTCGGCAAATACACAACCACAACAACGGCGTACTGAACGAACAATAATTAACACCGGCTCAGAAGAAATACCAGACATAACAGACTATGAAATAAGAATGGCCCTAAATCAACTAAAAACGAATAAATGTCCGGGAGAGGATAAAATTACAGTCGAAACGTTGAAAATCGGTGGAAGAAAAATAGAACAGGTATTAAATATTTTATTTAATAAAGTAATTGATGAAGGAAAGATTCCTCAAGAATGGTACAACTCCGAAGTCATTTTACTATTCAAGAAAGGAGACAAAGCAAACATCGAGAATTACCGACCAATATCCTTGCTCTCACATCTGTATAAATTACTAACTAAAATCATAACCAACCGCCTAACACATAAGCTCGATTTCTATCAACCTATCGAGCAGGCTGGATTCAGAAAACATTTTAGTACCATAGACCACTTGCACACCGTAAAAACACTGATAGAAAAATGCACCGAGTATAATGTTCCAATTCATATGGCGTTCGTCAATTTTCATAAAGCATTCGATTCCATCGAATTATGGGCAGTGCTTGAATCTCTAGAAAATGCACGTATAAATTCAAGATACACTAGCATAATTAAAAACATATATGAAAATGCCACCATGCAGATAAAGCTGGACGAAAGCACAAAAACTAATCCCATAAGACTACAACGGGGAGTAAGACAAGGAGACACCATCTCTCCCAAACTATTTACCCTTATTCTAGAAGACATTTTTAAGAAACTAGAATGGAACAATAAGGGTATCAACGTCGACGGATCATACTTAAACCACTTGCGATTCGCAGATGACATCGTTTTAATAGCCGATAATATCCAAGAACTAAATGATATATTACAACAATTAAATGAAGTTTCAGCAGCGGTAGGCTTAAAAATAAACTACAGCAAAACAAAAATACTGAGCCGAGACCAGAAATATAACAACACAAAATCATACCATAGGAAATGTTGAACATTATGTATATCTAGGTCATGTTATCAAACTAGGAAAACCAAATCAAGTTGCTGAAATTAAAAGAAGAACACAACTGGCATGGGGCGCTTTCGGCAAATTAGCATATATCTTGAAAAACACCTCCATTCCTGTAAACTTAAAGAAAAAGGTGTATAACACATGCATACTACCAGTTTGTACTTACGGCTTGGAGACAGTAGCCTTACCAAAAAACCTGCTAAAAAATTAGAAACAACGCAAAGAGCAATGGAACGAATCATGCTTGGAATATCACAAAGAAACAAGATTAGAAACACCGAGATAAGACGTAGAACGAAGATTAGGGATATCGTGGAAGAAATTGCAAAAATGAAATGGCGCTGGGCAGGTCACGTAGCCCGATATAATGACAACAGGTGGACACGGAGAATTCCAGAATGGAGACCAAGAACGACAACAAGAAGCATGGGAAGACCTCAAAAAAGATGGGTAGATGACATAAGAACAGTGGCAGGCAAACAGTGGATTAGATTGACGCAAGATAGAGAAAGATGGAAGCAATTGGGAGAGACCTACATTCAGGAGTGGATGGAAAATGGTTGACAAAGAAGAAGAAGTTTTCTTTTAGCGAGGATGTGCTTCTGCCATGTTAATCTGCGGTCTAGATGCATCACTAGGTATTTAGCGTTGTCGGAGTTTTGAAGCTGATTTCCATTAAGCGTGACTAGTAGACAGTTATCTCGTTTCATAGTAAACGTTACATGGAAAGGTTTACTGGCAATTGCTTTCATACATGTGTAACAGTTTTGTATTTTGTCGAGAGCGATTTGTAAGTCTTTAAAGGCAGCTGCATGTCTTGTTTATGATCCCATAATAACAGTTTCAGCAGTATAGGTTGCAACTAGCGTTGATTTGGTTACAGGTAGATACACAGTAAATATCAAAACAGGATTGGCCACAGTATGCTTCCTTGTGATACTCCTGTAGAGGTAGGGAAAATTTGATGTCAGATGGGATTTGATCATTTGATAGAAGTATGGTAAGTTTTGTTTTATTGCGTAACGTAAATACTTCATGTCATACTTTATCAAATGCCTTACTTATGCCTAGAAAGGCTGCACTAGAATATCTTTTGCCTTCTAGGTCATTGATGATTTTTTTTGCCACACGATCAATCTGTTCCATGGTGCCATATTTGTTTCGAAAATAAAATTGATGGTCAGGTATGTTTTCTTTCATTGATTTTCTCCATCAGTTGCTTAAGTATAACTATCTCTAGTAGTTTTGACAGAATTTGCAACAGACTTCAGTCTATACGAGTTTAGTTGTTCTGTTTTTTTCTTAGGTTTCAGTATTATTACTATTTGAACAATTTTCCAGGAATATGAGAAGTAGTTTAATCTTAATGCCGGTTAACTATTGGCTGGTGTGCTTTTATGGCTATAACAGGCAGTTCTTGTATAATTTTAAATGTTATTAGATCACAACCAGGGCTTTTTTTAGAGTTTATTTCTTTTACTGAGAATAAATCGCTATAATCTTAACACTCCTAAGTGGTAAGTCCATTTGATAAGGTGCTTGAATGTAATCAGACATTTTTTGCTGATGTCCAAGAGGTGTGTTCGATTCATAGAGTTTAAATACTTCAATGAAATTATCTGCAAATACCTAATTCGACTTTTTCGTTGCCAGTTATTGACTATCCACCGTTAGGTTTTTAAATAGGGGAATATGCTGTTAAGGTCTTTTAATTTTTTTTTGTGGTTTTCCACAAGGAATAATCAGTATTTTTTGTAGATGTCAGTTCACTCAAGTATTTATTTACAGATTGATTTTGTATGTCAAGTAGCAGTTTCTTTAGTTCTTTGCAAACTTTGTTGAATTTTTTTGTTTATTTCCATCATGGTTGTTTGTCAACTTTTTTTAATTTATGTTTTGTTGCGAGTTGTTGTTTAATAATTAGGAGTGTTTTATATTTTAAGGATGGAGTTAATTGTTCGGGGGTGGCTAACTGTTAGGTGGATTGCTGTATACTTTTTGTAAAGTTGACCACTGCTGCACCCAAGTCTTTCCTTGTTTTTAGCGGAATTTCTGAATCAACCCTTTCACTTAATTTTTCTTTTAGGTACTTCCCATCTGTATTTGTTGTATGCAGTATCTGCAGTATATACTGTTGTATACTCTGTTGTGGACAGCTACTGCAGATTTAAATTTTGCATGATTTGTAGTAGGTGTCTCCCCTTGGTTGTTATTACTCTGGCTCTTCAGTACGTATTTTTAGAGTTATAATGTCCACCTACGATGAATCTATTACTTAGCGTATTAAAGAACTCTTCGTAGTTTTCCTTTTGTTATTGTGTTTTGGTGGAGAGTATATTGCAGACCTTTTGTAACTGGTGCTTTTTTTCGAGTGCTACCGAGGTAGCTTGTAAGTGATCGTTTCTGTAGTTATTCACTAGGTAGTGCTTAATATTTTTTTATATAACAATGGCGGTGCCACCGTGGCCGGTTTCATCTGGACGATGTGTGAGGTATTGTAGGCACAATATCTTGGTATTTTTATACAGATAACGACATTGTTTTGTTGACCATAGGAATTAAGATTTATTGCAATCCCATCTCTAGAGTATATTTATTATAATGCTTTAAAACCAATTGTTTGGTTATTTCTTAGCCTTAATAGCAATACAAATAAATAAGTAAGTAAATAATTAATATGCTTTGTTGTCACTGAAAATTTTACAAATTTTATGGACAAAGCTTATAACAATAAGACAAGAAAGAAGAAAAAAAATCAGAATAAGAATCCGTTGTATTTTTAAATAAAAAAAAAGCAAACTTCGTAAAATGTACTCAACAAAAAATAAAAATTAGAAAAGCAGATTAATGAATTAAGGGCTCAAATATTCCTCCTTGTGCTAAATAGTAACCAAATCTATCATACAGATTTCTCCTCATATTTTGGAGTAGGGCTGGTGTAATGCTTGCAGAGAAATGAAGTTTTTTTGCCCTTAATTCGACTATGTCTGTAGCTCTTTCAAACTGATGCCTATAAATGTTTTCTTTGAAAAAACCAAAAAAAAAATCAACTAAGTCACAGGATCTAGCAAGTCATTTAATTGTACCACGTGTACTTATCAGTCGATCAGGAAACGTTTGATTGAGGGAGTCAATAGTTGTTCTAGAGTTGTGAGCCGAACACCCATCCTGTTGGAAATAAACCTCCTGAAAGTGAACGGGAAGGCGTTGAACTGCCGGAATGATCTCATTCTGTAAAAGTTGGAAATATTTGGGTCCGTTTAGGTTTCCATCGATAAAAAATGGACCGACAATATGGTCGCCTACCGTCCCAATCCAAACATTTAACTTTTGCGAATGCTGCGTTCGCACTGCAACACTGAGGTGCTCATTTTTCTCTCCATCCGCCTAGTTGGTTTTATCTTAAAATAGTGATACCCATTCCTTTTGAGAGGTCGCTGGACAGTTCAAGCATTCACGTTAACTTCCCTAGCAATTTGTACACTATTGCAGGGTTCACTAGCTTCGAAAAAAGCACAAATATCAATATCCTTGTTTTGACGCTCCTCATCGACAGGTCTAACACGTGGTTCAGTTTACAAAACTAAACCAGCAAGTCTTGCAGAGCTAAGGCAACGAATTATTGATGAATCTCGAGTAATTTCTGGACAATCATGGAGAAATGTGGTAGACGCATTCTACCATCGATTAGGGTACTGTCAACTCACAAATGGAGCACATTTTGAACACTTGATAAAGTAACCATTATGTTAAAAAATGTAATCTATCAATTGTTACATTTTAATGTAGTTGAAAATAGTTAGTATTAAAAAATTTATTAAGACAATCAGGCGTTGCCAGACTTCTGTTTTATGTATTTAAGACCTTCCAGACTACATAAAATCATGAGTGTTATATATGGTTGAATTCGTGTTGAATAGGAGATTCCAATAATGGCTGAATATACAGGATGATGAATTTGAAAAACCAAAGTTACTCATAATATAAGAGAAACCGCAAATCTGGCAACATTGCAAATATCAAATATTCAATTTCCGTATCCCAAGATAGGTGTACCGCAAATTTTGTACAATTATGACTAGCAATTTACAATTGGCCGTTTCCAGACTATTGGGCTACTCTGTATATTCGTTTACATAAAAGCTAAGTCAAACTTGGACCATGTAGGTAGAAATACATCATGACATTAAAATCGATTTACATATATGAAGAGAAAAAAGGTAAAAAAAAGAACCTTTCATCTCCATTAAAGTTACAGTGCACAAAACAAAATAAGGAGTAAGACTTTTTGCGTCGACGTAAACATTAAGTTTGCTAAAATTATTCCGTAACTTTAATAATATTGCAGTTAAAAACTAAAAGCATACGATAAATCTACTTAAGTTGAAAAGTGATTCTCTATCGGCTATTTATGCTGCGACCTTTCGAAAAGCTCAGTATTTATATGGGGTTATATCTGTGTGCGAGAAAAGGAATACGTGATCTATAGATCTATAGCACATAAAGAGCATATTTTTATCGCACGACGTACACGGTCTTGATACAATTTTATGTGACATATTATGTATTAAAATCGGTTTTGCGGTGTGGAAAATAGGCAATAAGTGCCACCATATTGTATTCTCGCATTTTAACTGTGATGGATCTACTTTTCGTAGACCAGTGCTCTTTCATCGACAACCGAGAACTTGCATTATATTTACATAAAACTCTAATACTTATGAACTGCGAATACGGGGTACTCCCAGCAAATTAATATTCTACGAAAAATGTTTCTTATTAGTCTTATTACTCAGTTGCAATATGAAAATTAGGGAATAAGTTCGTGAAATAAAAAGATCATGTTTAAAGGAAAATTTATTAGCAAATTTTTAACTCAAATTTAAATTTCTGATAAAGATTATCTAAGTTTCTATATAGTGCAGTTAGAACCCAGTTTCTTTTATCTTCTTTAAAACAACTTCTTATTTTTTTTTCTTACTATGATTCTTACCATCTATATCATAGAGAAAATGGATTCCAGAGAATTCAGAATTCACTTCCTCAATAATATCTTTCCTCAAAGACCTTTCTTCAAATATGTTCGTTTCCTTATCTATTTTTCCAATTCCATTTTTCTCTATCTATAATTAATTTCCTTGTAGATGATTTTGATACGGTTTAGGTTTCCACTCCGTACGTACATAAAAGTAAGAAAGCTTCAGACAAATGCATTAAAAAAGTAAAAACAATATTAACGGACATGGAAGAGATTAAAAAATTGCTGAGCCAGATGAGGCCAGAAATAAAAGAAGATATCCCGAAGAGCAAAACAGAAATTAAAGTTAAAATCAAGGATACGAAAAACGAACTGGAAGATATAAAGCAGACACTTAAGCAAAACAAAGTAGAAACAGAAAATTTAAATAGAGAAGTAAAAAAGAAAGAAAAAAATGGGAAAAAGAAAACGAAGAATTAAAAAAACATTTACACTCATGGAGAATAGATTAGAGAAGATCGATAACGAAAAAATAATAAATTAATCATATCAGAAATTGAGATAGACCTAAAAGATGAAGAGAGACTAAGAGAAGGCATACAAAAAATGTTGGAAAATGAGCTTAAACTGAAAATAGAAATTAAAAGTGCGTTTAAGATAGGATACAAAAACTGTATAATAGAAATAAAGAGCTGAGAAGACAAACAGAAAATACTGCAAGAAAAAGGTAAACTTAGATACATAAGAGGCGGTAGAGAAATATATTTATATCATGCAGCTCTAACGTCTACGGAAGCAAAGATACAAAAAGAAATTAGACACATATCAAAACAAGAAAGAAGAAAAGAAGCAAAAGAAAAAATCAGATACCAGAAATTAGAAATAGAATGCAAAAGAAAATAAACTCACAGATATTGAAAAAGATCGAACAAACTAGAAAAGGAAGAAGGGACGGATGAAAATGAAACAGACAATGCAAACTCAGAGGAAAATGAATCAAAGTATAATCAGAATAATAAGAAAAGTACAAAAAAGAAAGAGAATTAAGAAAATGATAAAAACAATTACAGGTTATAAAAATCAGAATATAGTCTTGGAATCTTAGAACTACTTGGTAGGTAAGGGTATGGAGTTGGATAATGCGCTTAAGAGAAGGAAAGTGTTGCTAAAAACACAATAAAAAAGGGAAATAATTAGTATAGTAGTATAACAACTAATTATAACAGTAGCAGAAGAGCAACAAGGTTTTAGGTCGAGATGATTATGCACCGACGCTATATTTATAATGAGGCAAGTGCAAGATAAATCATTAGAATACAACAAATCGGCATATCTATGTTCCGTGGAACTTAAGAAGGCATTTGACAGGTCAAATTAAAAGACGTTATCCACTTACTGTAAGCAAGAAAGATACCTCTAGGAATAATCAAAACGATCGAAAATATCTACCGAAACAACACAATAAAAGTAAAAGTAGAAGAAGAACTAACCGACCCTATTGAAGCTGGCAATTGGATAAGACAGGGAGATTCCCTGAGTCCTCTATTGTTTAAACTGATTATGGATGAAATAATAAAAAGAGTAAGAAATAATAAAAAGAGTAAGAACTAAAAAGGATACCAAATGGGAGAAAAACAACTTAAAATAATCTGTTATGCAGACGACGCAATACTACTCTCCCAAAGTGAAGATGATTTACAATGTATGCTACACCAATTTAAAATAACCGCCAGAAAATTTAACATGTTAATTTCTCCAAAAAAGACAAAATGCATGGCTTCAACAGCAAATTTACTAAGAAGTAAATTGGAGTTGAAAGGTCAGATAATATTATTATTATTATTATTAGTATACATAAGCGAGGGCAGAGGAACTAAGTCCCTATTATGCCCAAAAACAAAGAAATTTCATTAATAACCTACTAGTAAAAAACAAAAATTACAAATAAAAGAAATAAAATTACAATTTTTGGTTTAAAAGAAAAACAATATTTTAACTATAATGTAAAACGGTCAAGTCTGTTTTTGAACGAGTTGGTAGAGAGAGCAGAGACAATGTTATCGTTAAGGTTATTCCAGCACTCAAAAACAAAAAAAAAAAGGCGTTCGTCTTGATTAATGGTAAACATTTCATCGAGATTTCCAAAATTGAAATTTAATATTTTAAAAGTTGTAATTAAGTATCCACGTTATCGGCGAAGTTCAAAAGAAGTTAGGTTAGCCATACTTTCTTTTCTTCTTCTTCTTCTTCTTTCTTCTTCTTTCTTTCTAAGTCTTTCTGCATAAGAAGGTCTTCTCGGTCCCAAAGAAATTCGAGTGGCTTTTCTTTGGACGTTTTCCAACATAGTCTTGTCTCGAACCAGATCAGGATACCACGTTGGTCCAGCGTATTCAAGTATGGGTCTTACGTACAGAGTGTAAAGTTTACAGAATGATTGCATTGATACTCTCGGAAAACACCTCCTAATAAGATACAGTCTGGAGTTCGCACGTTTACAAATAGAGGTAATATGGTCGGAGAGTTAGGCTACTGTTTATGATAACACCAAGATCGTTATACGAAAACACATAATTTAATGGCTGCCCGTTAACAAAGTACGGCACAAGTGGGTTATTTTTACCAATTCGAAGCACTACACATTTTTCCGCGTTTTAGGGTAGTAACCACTGGGAACACCAAGTTAAAATAGAGTCCATTCGGAGAGTTAGCTGGTTTGTGATTGGATTGGCATATATTTTTGTGTCATCAGCGTAGAGCGATATTTTACTTGAGACATAATAAGGAACATCGCTGGTGTTGAGACATAATAAGGAACATCGCTGGTGTAAACAGTAAACAGCAGAGGTCCAAGGACGGAACTCTGAGACACTCCACTTTTCATTAACCTGTGAGAAGGATTCGCCAACTCTAACTTTGTAATATCGATCTGTCAGAAAATCATCTATCCAACGAAGTAAAGTACCACGAACTCCGAAATGTTCTAGCTTATGTAGAAGTCTGCTCTTAGGTACACGGTCAAAGGCTTTAGAGAAATCTAGATAAACAACGTCGACCTGCTGCGAACTGTTAAGGGATGACATCCAGTCGTTAACACAATGTAAGAGATTGGTTAGAGTAGAGCGACCAGAAACAAATCCATGTTGTTGTGTTGGAATAACATGTTCCTTTAGAAGGAATTTAGTCATCTCCTAGGAGATAATGGCTTCCATAACTTTGGCAACTACTGGCAGCAAGCTAATCGGACGATAATTGTTGGGCTCGAGTTTGTTGCCTTTTTTTAAAATAGGGGTAACGGAAGCTAATTTCCAACTAGGGGGTAAGGAGTTCTGGATAAAAGAAGTTTGCATAATTAACGTTAAAGGTATTGCAAGCGTGTCTGCGCACCTTTTTAACAGTTTTGGTGTTAAACCATCTAAACTGGGTGAAGCGGCTGTGCGAAGTTTAATTAAGTGTTGTTTGACATGATCCACTGTGAATTCAACTTGCTGTAAGGATGCGCCGACACGATTACAGTTAATAGCAGGTAGATAACCATCATTCGATTCTTTAATAAAAACCTGTGAAAATGCTAAAGAGAGAGTTTCGGAAGATTCTTTGTCAGAAGAGCATAACGTCTGTTTGGATTTTTGAAATAGAGGAATGGAAACTTCTGGAAACTCTCTACGGAAGCATCCAAGATTGGAATTACAGAATCATTCTTAGAATGAAAGAACAAGATGGTGTGTTGTATCTTCGACTTTTTGATATTCAAAGAGTATACTTAAAGTAAAGTGTATACAGGTTTTGGCGCAAAGGACGGATGTTTTTGAGATGGCTAGTACTCTCCACCTGTTCTAACGAGAGTGGTGGGAGAGTGTCGTTTAACCTATGCGTTACTATCATTTTTTGTCAATCCACATTATGAAGCCGTAAACGGTTGAGTACTGCGTTATCGCTTACGACTGTTTTGTTCGTAATAAAGAGACTTTAGTCAGCACTTTAATATTCATAGGAATCGAGCTCTTCCTTCTCAAAACACCATTATTTATTGGGTAAAAGTACTTCGCACATGTGATGTACTGATTAACAAAAGACCAACAGGAGATCTACAAATGATTCGACAATGTGGAACGCGATCGACAACCCTTCTTCGGTAAGGCGTATTTTACATATATGGAACTCTACCTTCACTTTTACAAATTGGCAATTGTGCAACAGTTACAGCTTGGAGATTACGCATAACGAATGAACTTCGCACCAGTGGCGCACCCAGGGGGGTTTTGGCGATTAAACCCCCCTAGGGCCCTATTCCGACACTGTTGCTCACACATTTTAAGGACTCAAAATGGAGGTAAAAAAACTTTCGGTGGCCAACCAAAACCCCCCCAGAACAAATTCTAAGTGCGCTACTGCAATTTTTCGAACAAAGTGAGAACCATATTTTGTGCATGAGTAATGAAGATCACTTTTATCCTAATATCGTAGTTAAACGGCAGAATTTGCGTTATTCGAGTAAAGAAAATATGCAAGAGTTACATAAAAGGCCATTGCACACTCCAAAAGTAGCGGTTTGCTGCTAAACTTGCATCATCGGCTCTTATTTCTTCGAAAACGGTAATGACAATTCTGCCACCGTGAACCCGGAGCGCTATGTCGAAATGATCTCCAACTTCTTTTCACCTGAATTACGATGATTACGTGTTCCATTCCGACGTCTGTGGTTCCAACAAGATAAGGTGACCGCTCAGATAGCCAGAGCAACGATGAAAGTCTTCGTCCTCTCTTCCGTGGTAGCCTTATTTTTAGATTTGGTGTTGTTTATTGTTCTCCGCGGTCTCCCGATTTATCAATCTGCAATTATTTCCTATGGGGATACTTCAAGGCTTGTATACACGAGCTTAATCCCCGAACTGTGGATGATTTGAAGGAGGCAATTTGTGTGAAAGTCGTGTAGAGATATTACAGAGATTTTACGCAAACTTTCAAGAACACCTCCAGCAATGCATTGTCAAAAACGGTCAGCACATGATGTGATGTGATTTTTCCTTAATTCGTCAAAAATAGCCACTACGTGACTAATGTGATTTTCAGTTAATTGTGATAAATGTTTTTAAGTAAAAATTACCGATTTTGTGATTTTTGAGTGTTTGCAGTGTTTGTGGACTATCCGCCATTATTGTGGTGTCATCTCATATCTTATATTATTTAAGAATTCGCCAATAACTCAACACTTTCTGTCATATCATTTAGTGTCTATAGTGCCAATATAAATTGATGACTAATGATCCTAGCATGCACCACTGACAAACTTAGTTCTGTATCTGCATTAGATTGGTATAGTGGCCTAAGACTCGAATAAGTGTTATCCTCAATAGCTGTTATTCTTATGCCCTTCTCATCTTCTCACAAGTTTCTTAAGATATATACCTTTCTTTGGTGCGTACACATATTAAGATATCATGTATAGTCTAAAAAGCAAACATATACGTCATAGTTTACGCAAAAAAATAGTTGTTATAATTGTACAATTTACTGCTATTTAATTTGCTTTAACAATGTTCCCTTTCTTATTTGTAGGACTTGGTAATTTATACAACATAATACATGTATCCAATACTATTATAAAAATATGCATTCATTATCAACTGCATTATATTCCTACTTTCTATATAAATTATTAGCCGAACTGCTAATGAAAAGCTTCAATATGAGAAACAATTCTCCGCTATACAAAGATTTCTTTACATATTTCTTACATGAAAAGAACCGATATTACACGATGAGCATGTTTAATTAAACAATTAAATGTTATTACTTATTGTCATGCAAAGTTATGTTGCAAAAGTGGTAATCAACAAAGAAGTAATTAATTTAGCTGTCAGGCAAATTAAGATATGGAGTGTTCCGGTTGAAATCTGCAAAATAGGTACACATCTAAATGGAATTTATGTCTGTATTATCATCCTTTATATTGATAAAAATTTTGCGTGGACTGAATGAAAGAAAATCTACAAAAAAATGTGAATGTACAAAACACAATATAAAATATAGGTGATATTTTAAATATATATAAGGAAGAAATAAAAGAAACACTAGAAGATGAAGAGTCCGAGGCAATGGAGCAAAATTAAAAATAGGAAAGATAGTCTGTTGTCTGCAGTAACTCAAGTCATCCAAACTTGAGACAACGACGAACCCCTGAGAATATTGTATGTATCTAGTAGTAAGTCTATGTTTAAAGGACATTTGAGATATTTTGTTTATTTCTTATTAAATTTTCAATTTAATTATCGAGAGCCTGCCTTAATTACTGCATTCTTTATTTCAATTTCTAGTCAGTATTATTTCATAGTCTCTATTTAGTATTTTATTCTCTTCTGCGTCTGACCAAACACTAGTTATCCATTTCATCAAACATAATGTTTCACACATTTCATTGACAAGTTTGCTTTTTAAATGATTATGAAGTTTACGACTTTTTTTTTTATTGAAATTAACCTGTCTCGACATATATGGCCATTGACACGGGTACAAAAACGTTTGGAGTATTACATTATACATATGTAGCATTTGTAAATTCCTTGGTATATATTGAATCCCCTCGTATACGTTAAAATACCGAAAAATACATTGGCAGAATTTCTTAAAACAGATGGAACACGACTTCTACGGAACATAGAAAGAATATGAAGAATGATCAGAGGATAAAGAAAAAATTTGAACGAACTAATAAAAATAAAACACATTCAGAAAGAAACATGGGCAGACTACTTTCAATCCCTACTTGCTAAAGATGACGATAATGAACACCAACATCAGCGATGACAATAAACGAAGAAATAAGTACCGAGGAGGAAGGGCTAAAGAAAGCATTAAAGAAATTAAAAAACAGAAAATCATTAGGAGAGGACAGAATACCGAACGAACTCCTAAAGTACGGAGAACCAGTTCTGACCAAACAACTACTAAAATTAATATAAAAAATATAATAGAACAAAACAGAATTTCTCAAGAATAAAGATCCAAAATCCTAATATCTCTTTTCAAAAAGGGAGACAAATCGGACGCGGAAAATTAAAATTAACAACCAAAGTGATAACAAATAAACTGATTAAAATTATAGCACTAGCAGAAGAACAATAAGGTTTTAGCTCGAAGAGATCATTATATTCATAATAAGGCACTTGTTGTAAAGATGGGCCTTGTTTCAAGTATTTTTGCAAAAAGTTCCCAAATCTTTCAAAAGCTAAACTTAAACTATGACCATAAATAAGAAAGAAGCATGGGTATCATTCAAGCAAGATGTTACAAAATTCTTAAGTAATGCAAAAGACTCAGAATATGGTACTGTTGTAGCTGAACAAAGCTTAACAATTAAGACGTTTGATGAGCTTGAAAGTTCACTTTTTGAACAGTCACGTTGATTACTTCCCGGAAAATTTGGAGACGTTAGTGAGGAGCTGGGTGAGCGTTTTCACCAGGATATTAAATTGAAGGAAAAATCGCTATCAGGGCTGCTGAAACATCAACATGATGGGGGACACTACTGTTGGTAACCAAAAAGCTCTACAAGTGACTCAGCGCAGACAAAGCTACAGAAAAAGATTCAAAGGAAAAAGAGTAAGGAAGCATAAACCAAATCCATGTGACTAGTGGCACCTACATTACTAGTACTGTATTATTATTTCAAGTCAACTACTGTAAATAAAAACCATGATTGTGATTTAATTTGTGTGTCAATTTTAAAACTTACAACGGGCTATATCTCACCAACAAAAGCTGACATCGAAAAATGCTTGAAACCATTTCTAGGATAGTAAGGGGGAACTAAAATGACATGAAAGAGAACTCACCCCCATCAAACCCCTAGGCCTCACCCACCACACCCAAAAAAGTTTAAATTGCAAACCTTTACTTGTGATACATAGTTGAAAAGACTATCAAAAATGCTATCCAATTGTATAAATAATAATTATACAGGGTGAGGCAATAATTGTGAAACTTTGGCTTAAATGGAAAATTTAATAAGTTTTTTGTTGATTCTGTTGATGACCCTGTATAATTATTGTTTAATAATTATACAGGGTGTTTATATCAGTCGGCTTACTATGACTTTTGTATTTGTAATGCTATCTCCTGGACTATTATTTTTAATGATATGTGCCCCTCGCAATTTTTTTTTGTTAAATAAAAACTTAATTTGCCGTTTTTGCAAAACAAGGTGAAAATATCTGTTTTTTTGATTCTGCTAGATTCAATAATATTTGGTTTATTTGAGAATTTTAAATGTCATTATTTTGCATCATTTGTACGATCGGTACTGTCATTCAGCTGTAGTTGTCACGATGGTTTACTTACAGTATACCTGAACGCGTGGAGATGATTTTCATATTCGCCTTCCAGAACCAGTGTTATTTACGAACAGCTCAAATATTTCATGAAAGGCATCCGGACAAAAATGTAAGTCACATGTACGTCCGCGATTTAGTTGAAAAGTTTAGAGAAACGGGATCAGTGCAAAATAAAAAAAGGGATGCCCCAAGATTACTGACTAAAGCATCCCAAATTGAGGTCCTTGGAAATTTTGCAATAGAGCCCACTGCATCAACACGTCAAGTATCTGCAATGACAGGACTTTCACATGAGTCGGTTAGAATGGTGTTGAAATTACATAAGTTTTACCCGTACAAAACACAAATTCTTCAAGAACTAGGCGATGATGATCCAGACCGACGAATTGAGTTTTGTGAACTCATGACTGAAAGAATTCGCGTTGAACCGAGAATTTTAAAATAATTTGTTTCACTGATGAATGTACTTTTATGCTGACAGGTAATGTAAATAAACAAAACTGTCGGTACTGGAGTGATGCAAACCCGCATCGATTTAGAGAAGGTTACACTCAATACTCGGAAAAACCTGAATGTTTGGGCAGGAATATTAGGCGATGCTATAATTGGCCTCTTGTTCATATCAGGCAATTTAAGTGGCGACCTTTATCTCGATATGCTGGAAAACACCATCGAACCTTTAATTGGGCATGAATTAGACAACCAAAGGGACGATCAAGGCAACCTAGCTCTGATTTGCTGCACTTCCAACTAGATGGAGCACCTCCTCACTATGCAGCTCCAGTTAGACACTGGTTGGATACTTATTATCCGAACAAATGGATATGAAGGGGAAGTCCTATTGAGTGGCCACCGAGGTCACCAGACTTACCGCCACCTGACTTTTTTCTATGGGGTAACCTTAAGTCAGTTGTTTATAAAACTCAACCTACGTCACTTGGGGAATTGCGAAAAAGAATTACGCAAGCATGTTGCGCTATTACTAGAACAACATTTGCCAAAGTTCGTGCAGAATTTGAAAATAGGCTGTATTATTGTTTAAAGAACAACGGAACTCACTTTGAACATTTACTTAATTGGGATTTGTAACAAATTTGTAGTTCAACAAAAGCCCCATTAAATTTTACATTTAAGCCAAATTTACACAATTATTGATTCACCCTGTATAATTATTATTTATACCATTGGATAGCATCTTTTTTAGTCTTTTCAATGATCTATCACAAGTAGGGGTTTGCATTTTAAACTTTTTTGGTTGTGGTGGGTCACCACTCAAAAACTATGGTTGATACAAAAAAACTAAGACCAGATTTGGTTTCAGCACATAAAAATCCATAAAAGTCAGCTATAAAAGTCAAAAAAGTTTTCTGTGTTATTCATGATTATTTTTCTTTTTTTAATTAAAGAAGTTTATATTAGCTATTCATAGTAAGGGTTGGAAATATGTATGACGTATGTTTTCGATATTGATTCTATCAAAATATTTCTTCAAAAGTTTAGTGAATCTGCTAGAACGGGTAGTAAAGTTTTGAGTTCGATAATAATGTCAGTCATGCTAAAAACATATACAGAGTGGCCCAAAAGTCTGGAAACGGCCAATTATCTCGTAAATTGCTAGTCATAATTGTACAAAATTTGAGTTACACCGATTTTGAGATACGAAGATTCCATATTTGATATTTGCAATGTTGCCAGATTTGCCGTTTCACTTATATTATTAGTAACTTTGGTTTTTCAAATTCATCAACCCGTATATCCAGCCATTATTGGAATCTCCTGTTCAATACGAGCTCGATAATAATGTCAGTCATGCTAAAAACATATACAGAGTCGCCCAAAAGTCTGGAAACGGCCAATTATCTCGGAAATTGCTAGTCATAATTGTACAAACTTTGAGGTACACCTATTTTGGGTTACGGAGATTCTATATTTGATATTTGCAATGTTGCCAGATTTGCCGTTTCTCTTATATTATTAGTAACTTTGGTTTTCCAAATTCATCACCCTTTATCTCAGCCATTATTGGAATATCCTATTCAATCCGAATGTCAAGAAGACGAAATTTATGAGAATATCGAAAACTCAAAGAAATAACGAGAATCTTCTAATAAACGGAACCAACGTCGAACAAGTGGACAAATATGCATATCTGGGAACAATGATTAACTCCATAAATGATTACATTCAGGAGATCAAAATCAGAATAGAAAAGGCTAGAGCAAATTTCAACAAAATAAGAAGAGTGCTATGTACAAGGGATTTAAAATTGGAACTAAGAGTTAGGTTGGCGAGGTGCTATGTTTATTCGACTTTATTTTATGGAATGGAATCTTGGACCTTGAATGCGACATCAATGAAAAAACTGGAATCATTCGAGCTGTGGGTGTATAGAAGAATTCTGAAAATATCGTGGACAGAAAACGTCACAAACAAAGAGGTTCTGAGAAGGATGAATAAAGAAATAGAAATTTTAAATGCAATTAAAACAAGAAAATTGGAATATCTCGGACACATTACACGTGGAGAGAAATACACCTTGCTCCAACTAATTATGCATGGAAAGATCCAAGGAAAGAGAAGTATAGGGAGGCGTAGAATGTCATGGCTGCGCAACTGAAGGGCGTAGTACGGATGTACATCAAATGAACTTTTCAAAGCAGCCGTCTCAAAAGTCCAAATAGCTATGATGATTGCCGACCTCCGCCGCGGAGATGGCACTTGAAGATGAAGAAGATTCAATACGAGTTCAACCATATGTAACACTTATGATTTTATGTAGTCTGAAAGGTCTTAAATACATAAAACAGAAGTCTGGCAACGCCTAATTGTCTCAATAAATTTTTTAATACTATTTTTAACTACAATAAAACGTAACAATTGATAGATTACAACATTTTTTAACATAATGGTTACTTTATCAAGTGTTCAAAATGTGCTCCATTTGTGAGTTGACAGTACCTTAATCGATGGTAGAATGCGTCTACCACATTTCTCCATGATTGTCTAGAAATTATTCGAGATTCATTGATAATTCGTTGCCTTAGCTCTGCAAGACTTGCCGGTTTAGTTTTGTAAACTGAATTTTTCAAGTATTCCCAATAAAAATAATCTTTAGGATTAAAACCAGGTGAACGTGGAGGCTATTCAGTTCTACCTCGTCTACCAATCCATCGTCCGGGAAATATCTCATCTAAATAACGCCGAACATTTACACTTAAAACGAGCTGGAGCTCCATCTTGCTGAAACCATATCTGATTAAAATTGACCTCAAACAAGTTTCTCAGTGTAGGTACAAGTAACATTTCGTAACTATCTGACGTTAAATTTCCTTCGATAAAAAATAGCCTAATTAACTGAGTACGTACTATACATGACCATACATTTAATTTTTGTGGTCTTTGAGTATGGTTTTCACGCATCCAGTGTGGATCTACGTCACTCTGGTACCTTAAATTGTGTCGATTTACACTTCCACACAGTGTATAAATTGCTTTAACTGAAAAACATTTTCAATTTTATCCATCATTACCTCAGTAAACTCTAATCTACGATCGAATTCATCTTCACTTAATTCTTGCAATAAGTTATTTTTGTATGGTTTAAATTTATTTTTACGCAATACACGTAAGACTGAAGAATGACCTACATCATGTACTTGTTCAACCCTGCGTGAGGATATATGTGGATCTTCAACAAAACTTTGCATTATATCTAAAGTTTTGTTATCATTCATAACTCTTTTCGGTCTACCTGGGTATCTATCTTTTACTTCTCTAGATTCCTCAAATCGTTTTACAGTTTTTTGTACCGTCGCCTTATGAATAGGAGAACGGTTTGGGAAAGTATCATTAACAAGTTGGCTACTTCACAATAAGATCTTTTTCTGTCAACATACCCTCTCATCATTAGATTGGTAATTCGTTCTTTTTCGTTAAAAGCCATTTTGGAGAAGCAATTTATCTTGCACAACTTGACGAAACACAATTACTGTCAGTTTTAGTTAATAATGTAAATGTTGAACAAATGCCAAAATCACAGCATTCTACATTTAAATAGTTAAATTTATTAAAATCTACATATTTTGCACTGTTTTATGTATTTAAGACCTTCTAGACTACATAAAATCATAAGTGTTACATATGGTTGAGCTCGTATTGAATAGGAAATTACAATAGTGACTGAATATACAGGGCGATGATTTTGAAGAATCAAAGTTACTAATAATATAAGAGAAACGGCAAATCTGGCAACATTGCAAACATCAAATATGGAATATCCGTATCCCAAAATACATGTACTTAAAATTTTGTAATTTTGTTTTTAACCTATTCTCTATCCTTCCATTGTTGGATGTAGGTCTCCCCCAGTTCTCTCCATCTTTCCCTATCTTGAGCTGTTCTCTGCCATGTGCGACCTCCTTGTTTTCTGATGTCATCTTTCCACCTCATCTGTGGTCTGCCTCTTGATCTCTTTGCATTGTATGGACGCCACTTTCCGATGGCATTGTTCCCTCGTCCGTCTTGGAGACGTTCATTGTGTCCAGCCTATTTGCATTTCAGTTTTGCTGCTTGTTCTATCGCGTCTACTGTCTTTGTTCTGGTTCTGATCCACTGGTTACGTTTTCTATCTTTAAGTGATATACCTAACATTTGTCTTTCCATCGCTCTTTGTGCATTCCTTATCCTATCCAAATTGGCCTGTGTAAATGTCCATGTCTGTGCTCCGTAGGTGAGCACCGGTATTATACAGGAGTTATATACCTTGCTTCGTAAGTATAGAGGGATTGTTTGATTCTTTAGAACGTAAGAAAGTTTGCCGAATACTGCCCATCCCATTCTTACTCGTCTCGATATTTCGGCTATTTGATTTTCTCTGTTAGCTCTGATTGCTTGTCCTAGATAGATATACTCATTTACCTGTTCTATTTTTTCTGTTTGTATTTTTATTGCCTCTTGGTCTTCCGTGTTTGTCATTACTTTTGTTTTGTTGAAGTTAATTTTTAGTCCTTTTTGCAGTGATTTTTCATGAAGTTCATTCAGCATTAATTCTAGTTCTTGCCTTTCCGAGGAGATCAGGAGTATATCATCCGCATATCTAAGGTGATTTAGGTACTTTCCGTTAATACATATTCCTCCTCTGTTTTCCCAATCTGTTGATTTTATTATATCTTCGTTTAACTTTTATATTATCTGTTATTAATTTGTCGTCCAGAATTACGGCCATGGTTGCGTTTTGGTAAATATCATGTATCAATTGTCGGTATCTTGAATCTATGCTACTATTGACCAGAGCTTCTTCCACCGCCCAGTGTTCAATGCTGTCGAAAGCCTTATATTCTATATAATATGTCATATATACAGTGTGGCGCACCGAAAACGAAACAGAGGCATTTACTGGCAGATGATTCCTTTTTTGAAAAAACGCTCGGACCCGTCGATTTTGTTTTCGAGGGGGACACAAAATTGGCATAAAATCACTAATATTTGCAGCCCCTTAAGCGGGGGTGGCATCATCCCTAAAATCTTAAATGAAAAGGGGGGTCGAATGATCCATTATTTGAAAGGTCTTTCAACTCCCTTTATAATGATGTAAAATTCATGTATTCAATTCAGTAGTTTTGGAGATTTATTGATTTAAAGTTTAAAGTAGACTTTAATAGGTACATCAAATTAGTTTGTACTTCTTTCAGAAGAAATTTGAGTAAAAGCATTTTCTTGATAAGTAAATGCTTTTATTTACTACGCCCATGGTTTATTAATAATAAAAATAGCAATTGAAGTGTCCTTTGTGACAAAAAAAGTTGTTTCTTGAAGAAAGATAAGTAGAGAATGCCACGTACTTATTTTAAATAGGAAATAGTACATTAGTTTGCGATTGATTTGACCAATCTTTGTTGTTAAAATATCATTTATTGCTTTATACATAAATTAACCATGGTATATTCCACGGCAGAAAGGGTTGAAATTATTGAAATATTTTTCGGAAATAATCAGTGCGCTAATAGAACAGCACAAATTTTTAATGAGCGACATGAGAACAATAATGTGCACCGAAAATATGTTCTAGAACTTGTAGCTAAATTTCGGGAAACTGGATCAGTCGCCAATAAAAAACGTAATATTGAAAATCCTATAAGGAACGAAGCAACAGAAGTGGGGGTTTTAGGGCAAGTTATTGTAGATCCTACATTAAGTACCCGTAAATTGCAAACTTCGTGTGGTGTTACTCGACGTACTATCCAACGGATTCTAAAGGCCCATAATTTTCATCCGTATAAAATTCACCTTGTAGAAGAACTTAATGAAGACGATTTTGATAAGCGATTAGAATTTTGTGAAGTTATGAGTGAACGAATTACAAACGATGAACAATTTTTATTTAACATTTGCTTTTCCGACGAATATTCCTTTTTTTTAAATGGCGAAGTAAATCGTCATAATTGTCGATATTGGTCGGACTCTAATCCCAGAATTTACCATGAGGTACACACACAGCAGCCACAAAAATTAAATGTTTGGGCTGGCATTTTTGGCGATCATTTGGTTGGTCCTTTTTTCTTACCTGGAAATTTGACTGGTGAAATGTATTTGGAATTACTGCAAAATGCCATAGATCCTGCGCTAACAGATATAATTGAAAATCAGAATGATGGTCGATACGTTGAGAATATGTTGATGTTACAACAGGATGGTGCCCCACCACATTACGCATTAAGAGTTCGGCATTATTTAGATCAGACCTTTCCAGGTCAATGGATTGGTAGAAGAGGTTCCGTTGAATGGCCCCCAAGATCGCCAGATTTATCACCTTTGGATTTCTTTTTGTGGGGTTACTTAAAAAGCAAAATCTATGCTACTCAGCCAACATCCTTAGAAGATTTACGACAAAGAATTGTGAATGAGTGCCATCAAATTACTCCTCAAATATTTCAAAATGTCCGGCAACGTTTTCAGCAAAATCTTTATTATTGCATGGAAAGTAACGGTGGTCATTTTCAACATTTACTCGGCTGACAGGTCAGTTCATTCTTTATTTTTTAACAACTTTGCTGCTATGTATTGATCTCCTCTTACGATGATGTATTTAAACTTTAAATCAATAAATCTCTAAAACTACTGAATTAAAGTACATGAATTTTACATCATTGTAAAGGGAGTTGAAAGACCTTTTAAATGATGGATCATTCGACCCCCCTTTCCATTCAAGATTTTAGGGATGGTGCCACCCCCGCTTAGGGGGCTGCAAATATTAATGTGATTTTATGCCAATTTTGTTTCCCCCTCGATAACAAAATCGACGGGTCCAAGCGTTTTTTTTAAAAAGGAATCATCTGCCAGTAAATGCATCTGTTTCGTTTTCGGTGCGCCACCCTGTATAATCATCTATAAAATTTCATAATTTGTAAAATTATCACTAGCAATTTACGAGATATTGGTCGTTTCCAGACTTTTGGGCCACTCTGTATAGCATTTTCTACTAGGTTATATATTTATGAGGTTTAATTTTAAACAAATATTTAACTGTTGTATATTTATATTCTGAGTTTGTACCCTGTATATTTAAATTATAATGTGCCTATTACTTTGCTATTACATAAGCTAATAAATTCGCAACTTCAAACAAACTCCCGAAAACGTAGTTAAAATGAATTCATACACACATGTGAACTAATAAATGCCGTTGGCGAAACAGCATAAACCGATAATCAATTTCTTCAATAGAGATTATTATTTGCATATCAAAATAGTGACAAAGGATACACAAACTTGTCGGGAAATTGGGTATTCATCTATTATGAATCAACAGAATCAACCCTTTCATTATCTAACGTGCATTACCCGCCACACCATAAACAATAGCAGAATGTCAGATAGGCAACACAATTACCTATATTTGGAAAAATACTAATCGCATTCATGATTGAGCTATAGCTACACGGACAGTGTAACATTAATGAGAAAGCCTCCGAACAATGGTTAAGCGTGAAAACAGCAATTATAAAATTTGTAAAATGTAGGACATCATTAATTTTCGATTCGAACCAATATTGCCCGATGATGAAGCTGATGGCTGTTATCACAACAAAACGCCAATATGTCATCCGTCTAACAGCATTACAAAGAAACAGTTTTGTGTGTTGAATGCGGTACATAATTAACATGAAAGTTATTATTATTGCATTTATTAGCCAGTTTGAATTTGCCTCAGATTATACATTTTCTACAATAAATTCAAATACAGTTGTACCTCGACATACCAGTGTAATTTGTTCCGTAATCTTGCTCGTATGCGAAAGCAATTTTCCCCATTGAAATCAACTGAAATATCATTAATCCGTTCCAGTCCCCAAAAAATACGTTAGTTGTTTTTGTTAAGTGTTTTTAAATAAGAAAAATGTATTTAAAAGAAGAAACATTTATTTATAAGTAACAAAAAATACATTCATATTCTGTAAAAACATAAGAAAAAATGAAGAAGTGCTTACGGAAGCGCTTAATTTTCGTCAGTGGTCTTCGCTTTTTTCGTCACTCTTTGCTCATTTTCATTTGCAGATCGTTTAAATAAACTGTATGCAGGAAATCCCTATAATAACATTATCTGAATTGACGGAAACCTTAAAAGAGGTTAAAAACGGAAAAGCCGCAGGGCCTGTAGACATTCCCATAGAGCTGGTTAAATATGGGCCGACTGCACTTTTAGAATTAATAGTAGACCTTTTCAATAAATGTATGGGTGGAGACCAGGAAATTCCTAAAGATTGGAATAAATCTTATATAAGCTCCATATATAAGAGAGGGAATAAAAGAGACTGTTCCAATTATAGAGGTATTAGTGTGACGAGCTCTGTGGGCCGGTTGTACGGCAGAATATTAAAGAAGAGGGTTGAAAGACAGATACAAGATATTGAAGAACAAAGCGGCTTTCGTACCGGGAGATCCTGCCTTGATAATATATTTATCCTACGACAAATAATTGAAAAGAGTGCCGAAAGAAGTAGAGAGACCCATTTGGTATTTATAGACCTTGAGAAAGCATATGATAGTGTCCCGTTAAAGAAAATGTTTGAGGTCCTCGAAAGGTCCGGATTGGATTCGACGTATATCCGAGCGATATATAAATTGTACGAAAATGCAGTTAGTTGTGTAAAAATTGGAACCAGAACCTCAAATGAATTTAAAGTCACTAAAGGCCTAAAGCAAGGATGCTGTTTGTCACCGACACTCTTTAAAATATACGTCCAAGAAGCATTGAGGAATTGGAGAAATAAATGTAGATTTATGGGCATCGAAGTGGGACAAGAAACTCTGTATACATTGTTATTTGCAGATGATCAGGTGGTGGTTGCAACCGATGAGGAAGATATAAATTATATGAATCGAAAATTATTTGAGGAATATGCCAAATGGGGGCTTACTGTAAACATAAGCAAAACAGAATATTTAAAAATTGGAGAAAATACCACAGATCTGAGGCTTGAAAATGCAGTTATAAAAGGCTGCAACCAGTATAAATATCTAGGAAGCATCATATCAGCAGATGGCAGAGTTAAGATAGATGTACAAAACCGAATAACCCAAGGGAAAAAATGCATCCGAATACTGAATTCATTACTGCGGTCTAATAAAATAAAGATGCATACCAAACTTCGCGTATACAGAGCAATTGTAGAACCAATTACCACATATGGTGCTGAATGTTGGACGATGACAAAGAATGAACGAGATAAAGTAGACGTTGTGGAAATGGATTATCTTAGAAGGTCATGTCGAGTATCGAGAATGGAAAGAATCAGGAATGAGGAAATACGAAACCGTACAGGAATTAGAGATACTCTTTCAGATAGAATACAAGGAAGGCAATTACAATGGTATGGTCACGTGATGAGAATGGAGGAGGAGCGGTGGCCAAAGAAAGCCTTAATGTATGTTCCGCCAGAAAGAAGGAAAAGGGGAAGACCACCAAATTCCTGGAGAAGAGAAATTACAAAAACAATGCAATCTAGAGGCTTAGAAGAGGGAGATTGGAGAGATAGGAAAAGATGGAGGCTGAAATGCGGGAAGCGGCAATCGCCGTAGGACCCCCGTTATATGATGATGATGATGATTAAATAAACTGTCCAATGAGATTTGTTTCTTCCTCCCTTTTAGAATATTGCGGAAATGTGTTAGTCAAGTTTCGTTAAACAACACCGATGCACGAACAGTTGTAACTTTTTTGGGGTGATTTTTATCCACGAACTCTGCAACTTTCTCCCACATTCCCAGGATCTTCTTTATATCTCTTATAGAGACAATGTCTTCCAATTCTGGCTCCTCTTTTTTCATTGAAAAAACTAATTTTTCGTTGAACCACCGTATGCTGCTGCGAATGTAGTTCGTCTAACTCCTGGGTTGTCAGCTCCTGAGACTGTTCCTCGACAAGTTCGTTCACATCTCTTTCATCCACCTACAGACAAATGAAGAGAAACAATCTTCTGAACAAACTGGCACTTCGGGTTCCAGTCCTTCGCAGGCCCTTTCATCTACAGCCTCAGGCCACAGCTTCTTCTATACAGAGGTTAAGGTCCTTGTTGTAACACCTAGCCAGGCCTGCTCAAGAATTCTTAGACATATTACTATGTTAAAATGGTCCTTCCAGAACTCTTGAAGGGAAAGATTTGTGTACGCCGTCACCTCAAAGCAGCGCCGAAAAATGTGCTTGGTATACAACTTCTTAAAATTAGAAATCACTTGCCGATCCATGGGCTGCAAGATAGGAGTCGTGTTGGCTGGTAGGTAGAGAATCTTTATAAACTTAAACTCTTGGAGTAAATCATCTTCGAGATTAGATGGGTAAGAAGAGGCATTATCGAGGACAAGAAGGATTTGTATGGGTAAGTTGTTTTGCTGTAGATATTTTTTAACAGAAGGGGCAAACACCAGGTTTATCCACTCCACAAAGAATTTCGTGGTAATCCACATCTTTGGATTTGCCCTCCACATAACTGGCAGTTTTTCTTTTAAAATCTTATGTGACTTAAAGGCTCTGGGATTTTCTGAATGGTACACTAGAAGAGGCTTGATTTTACAGTCGCCACTCGCATTGGCGCAAATTAGTAGAGTTAATCTATCTTTCATAGGTTTGTGACCTGGCATCGTCTTTTCTTCTGCCATTATGTAAGTCCTATTCAGCATCTTTTTCCAGAAAAGCCCTGTCTCATCACAGTTAAAGACTTGCTAGGGGATGTATCCTTTGGCTTTTATCAGTTCGAAAAACGTTTTGATATGAACTTCAGCTGCTTTCACATCCGAACTTGCTGCATCACCACGCCTGACGACGGAGTGAATGCCGGTCCTTTTTCTAAAGTTGTCAAACCAGCCCCGACTGGCTTTAAACGAGTCTTCCGATTCATCATTTGTCCAAGTGTGTGGGAGCTGCTTCAGCAAATCTTCGTAAATCTGCTTTGGTTGATGTGATGCTTTGTGTCAAGGTTCCTCCTTGAAGCTGCTTTTCTGTCGCCCACACCATTAGTAGTTTCTCTATCTTTGCATGAAGATAAGTCCGGAGCTTAGAAATTATTGTAACACCCTTGGCTGGCATTATACCATTTATCACCTCCTTCCATTTAAGTACAGTACATATCATTAATGTGGTACGCCCGTACATCCTCACCAAGTCAGTTACTCGTACACCTTGCTCATGCTTTTCAATGATTTCACGTTTTAGTTCAATAAACATATTCTTCTTCGAACCCATGGCTGTAAGAATAAATGTAATATTGTACAAAACGAGAACCCAACTAATCAACAATACTTCCAAAATGAGAGAAACAAGCAAAGCAGACAGACTGAGGTCTATAGTTAAAATTTACACAGTGTAAATTACACCGACATCGAGAGTGCAATATGGTTAGTATTAGAATCCGAATTTTTGTGGGATTTGACTTCCAATGACCATTTAATTTGTCGGTCCAAGTAAAAAATGATCTTTATGGCGAGGCCGTAAAGATCTAGTACCAGTAAAACTACCTTTTATTTACAAAGCAAATTAGAAGTGGTCAAATAAGAGGTACGAATTTGAATAAAACCCGATTCCTTGTATCTCAAATCTTGCTTTTCAAAGCTCAAATCTCAAAGCAAAATATCGCTTGCTCCGCGGCTCGAATCTCAAAACACTCGTATATTAGGGCACTTGTATATCGAGGTACCACTGTATTTTTAAGAACAAATATTTATCCTCTCTAGAATTTCTTTCGAGCAACGTTTTGTAAAACCCGTGGTAAATTGGAGATAATGGCATAATAGAACAACTGCTGAAGATTTGAATATTTAGCTTGCTTAATGTGAGGCGTTTTGTCAATTTATACTTGGAGAGATATGGCAGAATGGCAGGGATTTGCCAGCTCGAGCGGACTAGACCAAACTCTTCCACAAAACCCCTGGCTGTCTTCTTGTAAAACAGGCTGTAACGATTTGCTTCGCCTTGATACCGTCAGCGCTTCGTAGTCACGCATCCCTACCAGAAGTTCCTCCTTCATCGATGTGCGCTAGAGGAGATGGAAGGCCTTCGACCGAATAAAAAATCAGCCGCCGCAAAAGAAAGCAGAGTTCTGTCGAAGTATTCATCTGACAACGACTCCACTGGCCCTAGGGTATTGACTGAAGGCCAACCGCTTCTGCTAGAGTATTGATCTAGTGGCAGTTCTGCTTAGTGTTGCCCAAAATCGGTCTTGGTCTTGCAGTCTTGGTCTTGTTCTTGCGTTTTTGCAAGACCAAGACCAAGACCAAGACCGCCTAATTATAGCAAGACCAAGACCAAGACTGACCGTGCAAGATTTAAGCAAGAACAAGACTAAGCCTGCGAGACTCTTGCGTCTTGCAGTTAGGACTGAATGTGGTTTTAGCAAGTATAGTAGTTCGGGTATAGGCTTAAAGACTCAATGAGACGCAAAAAAATGTAATAAAAATTTGAAAAACTGCACTAATGCGCATTACAAACAATACCATAAACATACATACCGAATCAAAATATTCATTAAAAAAACACATTTGACACGGTTTCCAGCACACGACTTCTTGGCCCTGAAATTAATTGTCCATATTTTGAGAATAGCCGCCCTCTAATCATAAAAATAATCTTCTCTTCATTGCACTACTTCTGACGCCGACAGTAATATCGTATCGATATTGTTTAAAATATGTCACCCTAGCTAATAAAAAATATAATTGTTACGGACACCCACTTAATAATTCAATTTTTTTTCCATTATAATTTAGTCAGGAGGAATCTAAATAAACAAATCTTATCGGCCTATGACTATAAATTGTTTCTGCTGAGTGTGCGATGAGATCATTCGGTTAAACAAAATTTGCAACGTTTAATAAACGTTTAACGTGCAACGTTTAATAACGTTTAATAAATAGCAATAGGCTAATGGGTAACTGCAAGACTTGCAAGACTCTTGCTGCAAGACCAAGACCAAGACCAAGACCAGGAGTGCAATACCTAGACCAAGACCAAGACCAGGTGTATTGGCGCAAGACCAAGACCAAGACTGTCTAAGTCTCGTCTTGTTCTTGCATTTGGGCAACACTAGTTCTGCTACCTTTAATTATATTCAGATATTCTCTTTTTTCTCTTTCTCTTAATTTCTCTTTTTTATCATCTTCGTCAAGTCGCCTTCGTCTTGACTTATTCTGTTTAAGAGTTTTATGATTAAGATGCGTTGAACCCATGATATTTTGAGCATTCTACGATATGACCACATCTCGAACGCTTCTAATTTGTACATCATATTAACCTTTATAATCCACATTTCGCATCTATTTAGTAATACAGGATACACATAACATTTTAAGAAAATGAGTCTTAATTGTAAGTTCACTATACGAGTTTTAATTTCTTCATTCGCATTTAGCGTTGTCTTGTTTATCCAACAACCTAGGTATTTAAAATGTAATTTTTGTAATTGGCTCATTGTTGACAAGTTGCATAGGCCAACGTTTACTAACTACAAGTAACTTTAACTTTGATGTATTTATACTGAGTCTGTTATTGGATATTGAAAAAATTGGATTGACAAAATTAGAGATTTTTTTGGTCAATTTTTGTTGTAACATACAATGTGAATATTTTGTAAAAATTTAGAATATAATAGTTTTCAATAATCCACTAAATGTTCAGCCACTGATAAATCATTTTTCGTATTTTCAAACGTGTATTTACACTGTTTTTGGCAAAAAAACAGATTTTTAATTGATTTTTCTTTTAGAGATCAAATTACAAAATTATTATGAATAATAATCATAATTTCGCTAAACTTTTCATGCAGCAAAGTAATACTTCGGCATAATTGCTAAATTCCAATATGAATGCACTTTCTTGTAAGTAGAACTAATCTTAAACGAGAGTTTAATGCTTCCTCCGCCGCACCTTTAACGATACTGCTTTTGAATAAAATATTCATTCAAAACACAAAGCCAATTTGATCCCGGTGATTTTAAACTTGGGCAATTATGCGTGATCACACTGTAAGTCTACGACACACAACAATCGCAGCCTACTATATAGATTTCAGTAACAATAACAACTGACACTCACATGATGGATCGCTAGACAATATGGCGCGAAAGCTCTCCAGAACAATTTCAATAAGACCAGTGGTGTGGATTTCGCATAGTTTGAGTAAAATTGCTCAAACATCTGGCAAAATGCCTGCAATAATTAACATTTATGAGATTTAATAATTTTTTTAAAATATAATCCCATTTGAGTCACTAAATATCGATTTAGTTAAAATTAAGTGGTTGCAAAATGTACACTAAATGTGGCGACAAGACTGATTCTATGAATCAAGACAAGAAAATATTTATATGGTAGTAGTAACTTAATTATAAGAGAGATATGATATTGATAATGTGTAATGGGAATGAAATTAAAGGGTTTTCTATTAAAAGAAACGAGCATTTTTATACCTTCGAAAGTAATTGGACCCTACGCCTGAGTGAAAGTAAATAAACAAAACCAAAACATACAAAAAATATGAAGGCTCCAAAGAACTTAAAGAAAAGATAGGAAACCCATTATTCCCTTCATGGAGAAAACAGAATAGTCTGTGTAGAAGAGAAATACGAAGTTATAAGAAGGACTATTCTTCGAAGAATTCGAAGAAACAAAAATAGAAATCCCCGTAGGAAGAACAAAAAGAATTAATAAATCACACTTTACCCGGAAAAATAAGTTAAGTGATCAGAAAAAGGTCACCAAGGAAAGCACTTTGTGCACAAGGTGCAGACGAAATCTCTAACAGAGCTCTGAAATATCTTCCTTCAACAGCAATTGTATATTTAACAAACATAATAAACACAATACTAAGATACAGGCTCTTTCTAAACCGATGGAAGGAAGTCCATGTGATCATGATACCGAAGCACATATTACCGCAAAATTACAGGCCAATTAGCTTACTTCTAGCAGTCAGCAAGATAGTAGAGCGAGTCATCGAAATCAAACTCCAATCAGAGACAGTCAGGCTAGAATTAATCCCAGAAGTGCAAGTCGGAATTAGAGTTCAAAATTTCAGCAAACTACAAGTACTCAGACTTATAGAAGTATATAGCACCTGGGTTCAAAGACAAGCAATATACAGTAGCAGCCTTCCTGGGTGTAAACAAATGTTCCTTCGACAGTGTGTGGCATGAAGTATTGACATACAAAATGAGAGATTACGGATACAGCGGGGCCATGACAAAACTCATCTTCTCGTACCTAAGCGACCGGACCGGAGGTTCAAGGTTCAGATAGGACCAGTTCTATCTGACCACGAAGCCTAGGAAGCTATAGTACAATAGGGGACGGTCTTATCACCTCTTCTTTAAACATATATACAGTATACGTTCCTAGAATACCCGGAACATTACTCAGCCTTTAAGCAGACGACACTGCAATCGTGACAAAACACTGTAACCTGTATATAGCTGTAAGAAATTTACAGACCGTACTGCATATAATAGAAAAATAGAGTATCCAATGGAAAATAGCAATAAATTCAGAGAAGACCCAAGCAGTTATCTTTAAAAAGAGAAGAAACAGCTAAGAGTACAACCAAGACTCAATGGCAAAACGAAACTAAATACCTAGGAGTCATAATGAACCAAGGTCCAATATTCACACCGGATGGTAACGCGACAGTCCAAAAAACAGCAACGACCAGAGCCGCAAATTTATTCTATTAAATTCTATTAAAGAAGTCTCTTTTAGAAATATTAAAGGTATGCAATGCACAATACAAAAAACATATATTAAGTAATGTCATATATTTGATGTTCTAGAAGTAAATTAGATTTTTGATTTACCGATTTTTTGTGAAGTTTTGAAAATCAGTTGATTATCAGACTGTTGTATTAACTATTTGGTTTAAAGATGTTTAGGCTTGCTTTTAAAATCAAAGATTCTGTTATAAAGATACTGAAAGAAACTCTACAAAAGTAAGAAGTAACCTAAAACCTTGGACTTAAGAAATACAGGTAATCATGAAAGAAAGAAAAAAATATAGAAACAAAAACCCAGAAAATACAGAAAAAAACATAAATAAAATAAAAAGAGCTAAGAAAAAGTGGATGATGGAAACACGCATTGAACTAGAGTAATTGCAAAAAAACATGATAATTTTAATTTACATAAAAAGTCAGAGAATTCTGGAAAATCACGAACAAATACATCTAACCAATTGATTGACAAAAACAATAAACCTAATATAACTCAATTGAAATAAAACAACTATGGACTAAACTAAATATATTAAAGATCTTCTCATGAAGACGCAACCATCACAAATTGATAGCGAAGAAGCTCCAATAATATCAACATCTGAAGTCAATATATATATATATATATATATATATATATATATATATATATATATATATATATATATATATATATATATATACATACATATATATATATATATATGTATATATATATATATATATATATATATATATATATATATATATATATATATATATATATATATATATATATATATATTATATCAATCGGTTTTAAAACGTCTTGCGACATTGTCCGATGCCTAATTTCCATGACACTCTATCATCCCATTGGCCCTCTCTAAGATATCTTGCTCTCATCGCCTTTGTTACTCCCTCTCTCCAAGATTTCTTGGGTCTTCCTCTCTTTCTGCGGTTTGGTGGTATCCATTGCATAATTATTTTTGGGAGTCTTGAGTTATCCATCCTCTGGACGTATCCGTACCATAGCAGCTGCTTTCTTTCTATGTCTGTTGTTAGCGAGCCGTCAACCCCCATTCGCTGTCTTATCTCATCATTACGTATTCTCTCTCTGCGTGACACTCCTAAATCCCACTTGATTAAACTTATAGATGAAGACGATTTAACGCAATAACTATCCTCTGTAACAACATATACAAATCTAGTGAGATACCTACAGCATGGCTACTATCGACCTTTGTTACGCTACCAAAAACCAAGAATCCCAAACTAAGCCAAAATAAGCTTAATGTCACAACTATTGAAAACATTTTTTAAGGATTATACATGCAAGAATATTCAGAAAGACCTGTAGACGCTACTAAACACAATTTGTGATAATGGGCAACAGTTTGGTTTAACAATAAACAAAGAAATCAAAAACCATGGTTGTCAGTAAGACAGGTAAAGTCATAACAACGATCCAGATAAAAAAATTTAAATATTGAACAAGTGGACAAAATGAAGTACTTGGGAATTTGGATTATTGAAGATCTAAATTTTAAATCAGAAATTTGATCAAGAATAAATCAATGAAGAGCAGCCTTTTTGAATATAAGGAATTTTATGAGTAACCGAAGTCTCAATCTACAAATCCGATATCGTATCGTTATATCCACTGTATTCTTCTTTACGGTACCAAAGCTTGGACTCTTAATGTTGACTTGATAAGAAATCTGGAAGCTTTTGAGATGTGGCTTTTAAAAAGAATTTTGAAAATACCATGGACCGATCATATTGTTACGAACATGCATTCGACGTAGCCCATATAACGGTTGCATCTCTAGATGACGAGAAGCTTCCAGATGAATCGAGCGCGGGAGAGATCGACCCATCAAACAAACGTTTTAGAGGTGGACTACTCCAGATTATTCTAGTACATAATAACTTTTATATATAAGCAGACCTTCTATGAGTTAATTGAGTTGTTAAGATATTAGCGAACTGTAAACTTATAAGTAAATATATTTATATAAATTCGAACCGCTCGTTTTATTTAAATACGCTACAATATTATAAACGAAATGGTGTTGCACAGAATGGGAAGAGACAGAGTACTTTTGACCACTATTAAAAGGCGAAAGACAGCATATTTGGGGCACATACTTAGAAATGAAAAGTACGAGTTGTTGCAGCTGATTATGAAGGATAAAATCGAAGGAAAAATATAGATAGATTGGTAGACGACAAATATCGTGACTAAAAAACATTGGCGACTGGACCGAGTTAAACATACAGATGCTTTTAAGAAAAGTAGAATATTGAAACGAATTTGAAATGGTTATAGCCAACCTTCATTAGTATAATCGGCACTAGGAGAAAAAGGAGTCCTGCTTTTCCACTTACTTACTTACTTACTTAGTCCTAAGCCTTTCTACCGTTAGGTGTAAGGCTGGTGGCTAACTTCTTTTCTGATTTCGTCTACCCACCTAACTCTTGGTCTTCCTCGTTTGTTTTTCCTTTGCACTCTCGTTTCAAACACTCGTTTTGTTAACGAACCATCTTAGTTCCCCTCTACTATTTGTTCGTTTATTGGTTCTAGTTTTAGGTTTTGTCTGATTGTTTCGTTACGTATTTTGTCTGTCCTATTTCTGTTTGCTATTTTCCTCAGGAACCTCATTTCCATAGCATTGACTCGAGATTTTTGTCTCCCAGTCAGTGTCCATGACTCGCTATTATACATGATTGTAGGTCTAACTACTGATTTAACGACTGCCGTTTTTACCTTCTCCGGTATTTCTTTTTTCCCCAAAAATGTTGTTTTCATAGTGTTAAATAAGCTTCCTGTTCGTTCTATTCTCTCATTTATTTCCATGTCTTGTTTACCGTTTGATTCAATTATTACTTCTAGGTATTAAAAATGTTCCACTTGTTCTAGTTGTTTTCCGTTTAATTGTATTGCGTGTGTCTTTCTCTGATTTGAAATTATCATTGTTTTTGTTTTCTCTGTATTTATTTTCATATTTATGTTTAACAGTTCTTCTTCTAGGATTTCAAGGTTGTTCTATAGGTTTTCTCTGTTTTCTGCTATCAAAACCATGTCGTCTGCAAATAGAAACTCTGATAGTTGAGTCTGTTTCATTTGCCAGTATCCTAATGTTAGTTTTCTCATTCTTCTATTGTCTTTCTTTATTGCATCATCCGGTACCACTGAGAACAGCAGTGGGCTCAACACGCATCCCTGTTTGACGCCTAGACTTGTAGTAAATGCTTCGGATTCCTCGTTGTTGGTTCTCACCGTATTTGTATTATTATTATACATATCCTTTATTACATCAATTGTTATCCTGTCAACTCCTCATCGCTTCTCGGCCTCTGGCTAAGATCAAAGTCTAGTATCTGCTTTTCCACTTATTGCTTTAAATTTCAAACCATTTTTCGGTAAAAAAGAAAAAAGTCTATAAATGCCTTAAATATTTGTTTCATTTTCGTTTAAAACAACTTATCGTCTACAAGCTATGCTGTACAAGCGGTGATTCCATATGTGGCACCGCTAGTCCTTAGTGGCGTATACACTTATTTTGGATTATCACTGGTCATTAATGTATAGACTGAAATTCATCTTCATTTATAATTATAGTACGTAGATTTTCACATCAAGCCTACTCCTTAAAGTGTATTCTCCATTATAAAACCTACCATCTAAACTATATTCGCCGTCACTGATTTTGAGTTCAATTTGACCGCCGAAGATGCCGGACTGGATGTAGCGGGAATATGTGTAGGGTTGAATTTGTGATGTCAAATAATGATTTATGTTTTGCTTATAATTTCGTTTGGTACGTGGATACTTTTTTGTCGGCAATTTTAATATCTTATTATCCGATTAGTTCACACTTTGTGATGCTGAAAAAGGGGTTAGTTTTCTCACGATTTATATGAGAATAAAAGGTCGTCTAATGAAGTTCATTCAGAATATGACATAATTACAGCAAATATTATTAATCTTTTGTTTCTTGTTTTATTTTTTTTAACAAAGTCTATGAATAATGAGATAATAGTTTAAACAATCATTTAGAAAATTTCAAGAAATCCATATCGCTCATCGACTTAAATAGTGCCATCACACAAAAAAAATTTAAAATTAGGTTTTTGTCGCAAATGACTTTAAAAATCGGTATCTTTGAACAGCATTAACGTTGTAACTGTAGTGTCACAAATAACCACCTGCAGCGCATTGTGTCGTTATGGCCTGGAGCATTTTCTGTTGAAACCCAGTCTGCTAAACTGCCACAAGCTAGTTTGTCCGTGACCACCGACAAAAGTGAGAATGCACAGAGAGTGAAATAGTGCCATAACCCCGCTGTCCGTCAATGGTAAGCTGTTTTCGTTCATAAATATTGCCTTTTTATGTAATGATGCGTTATTGATATGGTATTAGTATCAATAAAAGTACACGAAATGGAACATTAATATTGCCTTAAGTTTGTTACGGCACTGTTGTGGTCCGAATTATTGCAAAAAATGGCAAGTTTTTTTAAACAGTGTCATATTTTATGATATAGCACTGTTGTAGACTGATGTGGCTGGATTCTATGTAGCAAGGTTGCCACACAACAGTTGTGTTGTGACATTATTTATGATCAATTTTGGTAATTAATTTGATAATAACTGCCTCAATAGGGTGATGTGACTTTATGTCACATCACCCTTTAAATGAGACTGATACCTTAAATAGATCCTGTAAAACTGATGATAGTTTGGAAAATGTTGAGCCTTACCCCTCTCAAAGTGTAGTAATTTCAAAGGATGTACCAACAACTTCGTATTGAAAAGTCTGATTTCGATAGTGACGACTCAGTGACCGACTCTAATTATATTCCTGATGGTGAGATTGGTCAAAGAAGATCAACCACCGACCCTTTAGTCAAACTAATAATTGACTCTCCTGTGAAATATACAAAAAAAACCCCACTTAAGAGGGACACTGTTAATAAGTTGAGAAACGAATGGAAAGCATATTCTTCTCTGACTACTGGCAAAAAAGTTGCACAAGCAAGAAAAATGCTGCCTCCATGTCCAGAAAACTGCAATTGTCAATCTCGCATTAGCCATAATGATAGACAGAATATTTTCCAAAATTACTGGGATATGGGGTCTTTGCAAGCACAAAGAAACTATATTTCCAGTTCCATGGACCAAATTGTCCCAAAAGTCCGGATCACGAACAAGGAAAAACCAAGGCGTGCCAACAATTCTTTTCACTTTTAAGTAGCACGGGTAAGGATTAGAGTTTGTAAGCTAGATTAGAGTTTGAATACTCTAGGCATCAATGATCGCCCGATACGAACAGTTGTTAAAAAAACAAACGATATGGGCTTTCTGCAGCCAGAAGGAAGGGGTAGGCAAACATGGCAAACATAAAACTCTTAGCCCGAAAGTTAAAGATTCTGTACGTGATTTCATAAAGAAGATACCAAGAATTGAGAGTCACTATACTAGGGCAAAGTCTACCCGAGAATTTATAGATGGTGGCAAAAGCTAAGCTGACATTTACCGTGACTATTCTATGAATCAAAAAAAAAAGAAGGGGAAGAAGCTACCTTCTTGGTTACTTTTTCTCTTATATTTCGGAATGAATTTAACATTTCCTTCTTCATCACAAAAAAAGACCAATGTGGTCTGTGTGAAGCTCTCAAAAATGACCCAAATGACCAAGAGATTCAAGAAGATTATGAAAACCATCAATACGAAAAAGTGCTGAGCAGGATTGCCAAAGAGTTATACAAGAACAAAGCGAAGGAAAATTTGCTTCACTATGTCTGCTGCTTTGACTACAAAAGGTTATGCCATGTCCCATTGGCAATGTTTCTCTTTTTTACCATAAGTCAAAACTTAATTGTTACAATTTCACTGTAACTAATATCATTAATTCAAACACAACTTGTTACTTTTGGCACCAAAGCGAGGGCATGCGAGGTGCTAACGAAATAGCAACTTGTGTTTTTAATTATCTCACAAAGTTGTCAAAAGATGTAAATAATGATAATTTAGAAGTTACTTTGTACTCTGATAATTGTTGTGGCCAAAACAAGAACAGGTACATAATATCAATGTATGCTTATGCAGTAAGAACTCTCAAGATTAAGGCAATCAACCATAATTTTTTAATTGTTGGTCACACACAAAATGAGGCTGCTCATGTCATTGAAAAGCAAATTAAGAAGACCTTGAGAAGTGGATCCATCTTCATACCACAACAATATGTCACAATTTTAAGGACATCAACAAAAAGAGGGAAAGAGTTCACTATTAATAAACTGTCTTACAAAGACTTTCTAGATTTCAAAATTCTTCAGAAGCAACCGGGATCAAATTTTGAGATTGACCAATCAATCAGGTTTGAGAAGTCCCGACCGAATTCTTTTTACTTGAACATAAGCTACGAAGACGAAATGCAATAAGTTACTTTCCGCCAAAGAGCCAATAAGCTAATTGAAACTTAGAGGAAATTGTAAAATGGTCGTTACCTTAAGTCGTTATTATCTTGTCCTTTGTTCCTTGTAGTTATTAAAATAATAAATTTCACTATTAAAAGCAAAATATTTTTTATTTGACATTATAAACTTGATATCCTATAAAAATTTTTAGGAGAAAACACATTGGACAATAGTGTCATAATCCACAAAAATATATTTTTTAGCAAATTCTTTAATGCCATTGTCCCATTGTCAATATAGCAATGTATAACAGCCTTGAATAAAACCTAAGACAAAAATTAGCATTGGTAAGTTGTGAGAGCGCGAAATTAACAATTAAAAGAAAATAGCAAACTTTGTTTCGCGTCTCCTGTAAAATTGCGTGTTTCGGGGTTATGGCAGTTTTTAAGTCGATGAGCGATATGTTCGATCAGCTTAATGAGACACATTTAAAAGATATTTCTAAAAATCAATTATCAAAGACTATTTAGACTGTACGAAGAAAAAATCAGTTTCTGGAATATAATGGGTATGAGAGAGGCTCCCTTTAGCATACAAATGACATTTGAAAGAGGTACAGACGTGAATTGGGATATTTATGCATACTTCATTGATTACCATAAAGTATTTAATACAGTAAAACACGACAAGCTGAAGGAGAACAAATATTGGAATAAACACCTGTAATCTAACAGTAATACAATAATAATAACTAATATAATTTACTAAAATCAGACAAATGCAATAAAAGTGCTATTTCCTCGGAAGAATTAGATGACTTTTTTCAAGTACAATCGATCAACAAAACCAACAAAACATATTATCATATAAGCAAAATGAAGATCACCAAAACCAGAAAAATTCTGGTGATGGATACGAACAACTCTCATGGAAAAAACCTATTGACAATCACAAGATTTTCAACTATTCTGCGGAATCTGGATCACAGGCAAATTACGCTGCAGTTCTTATAAAAAATTTGTCCCCCTATAATTGTTTTCGAATTTTCGTGGACGATGAAGTTATAGATAAGATGGTTAATCAAACTAACTTGTATGCCACCCAGATTTTGTGCGATACTGATTATTCAGTAACAAATCTAGACTGCATCGATGGGTTCCAACCAGCAGAAAAGAATTGATACAATTTATTGGCCTTGTGCGTTATATGGGACTTGTGAGGCTGCCTTCTATTGACAAATACTGGAGTACTGACAATTTCTACAAAAATTGTATGGTTCCGAAAATTATGCCTGGAAACCGATTTCGGCTCCTTTTAAGAATGTGGCACTTATCCGATAATACCACGCGTCTAGATGGTGACCGCTTGCACAAAGTGAAATCATTGCTAGATAAACTTATTAAAAACTTTCAAGCAGTTTATACACCAGAGCGTATAATCTGTATTGATGAGTCTGTTATTCCTTTCCAAGGTCAGCTAGTAATGAAGCAGTACATACCGCAAAAGACGCATAAGTATGGAGTTAAGCTTTTTAAGCTTTGTAGTGACAATAGCTACACTTGGAATATAAGGATTTATGCAGGTAAGGAGAAAAATGAAGGTAACGCTTCTGTACCAACAAATGTAGTGATTAACCTTTCATAACCTTTTGAATTCAGGACGTACGATAGTAGCTGATAACTACCATACAAGCCTAGAGTTAGCTAACATTTTACTTGACAATGAAACTCACGATATTGGGACGCTAAGAGCAAATCGTCGTGGAAACCCAACAGAAGTAATAAATAAAAAATTGAAAAAAAGCGAGACGTTTCGGTTGGAAAACGAGAGAGGCATCGGCATTTTGAAGTGGAAGGATAAAAGAGATGTCTTGTTACTATCTACTGAAAACACTACCGAAACTCGAGCAATTTCTCGAGAATACAATGAGGCAAAGTCCTCAATTGACCAGTCAGACCAGATGGCAAGTTATAATTCACCTCTACGAAAGTCACTGAAATGGTACAGGAAGCTTGCTGTGGAATTTCTTCTTGCTACATCACTCGTAAATTCTCACATTATTTTCAACCAACTAGTCGATAAAAAAAATCGGTTGCCTGTAAAGTCGGTTTTACGGGCGAAGATTTTACGTGACAACGTCTTTTTCTCGGTAGAATATTTATTGATATGAATATTATTAAATTGCACAATAGTTGTTTGCAGTTGAAACGCGCTGTTTCTTCTCAATCGACTGAATTACGATTGATTGCAGAGTGATTTAAACTAATAATTTACTTAACACTATCAACATTTGTCAATAGTATGACATAACCTATAAACTCAGTTTCTCAACTTTTGTGTCAATCTAACAATTAATCAATCAATCATAGTTTAGGATAATGAAATATTAGTGTACAATTATTTACCTTTATTGTTGTAGTTGTTGTAAATGACGAATCTAAGCACTCCACATTTTCACTACAGACACAGCTGACGATACTTTAACCACACGTGTGAACTTGTATTATGACGCTTTCTCGGTTTTCCAACGCCAAGAACGCTCGAGAAAGACAGAGACACAAGCACGCACCGATTCAACGCGCCTAATTCTCTAGTGCTGCACGCGCAGCGGACCGATCATGTTTGAGTGGAAGAGAGACGCAAGGCATTCGCCGGTCCGGCGGGCCTCTCTCTCGTTCGGTGACTCATCGTAACAGACGTGAGCGGGCGTTACACTTTTTCATGAGTGACTCCGAGCTCCAACCTAATTTAAGACGTTCTCACGTCAAAATATGTCATTATTTACCTATCCTCGGACACTCGTTTTTACCCTGTGATCGTGATTTCGGGATTGTTAAGAGACTAATAGACTCATAAGGAGATCTGATCATCTATACCTACCTGACAAATATGAACATATGATTTTAAGTTGCAGAGAAGTAGATCCGTTCACTATAACCTCTATTAGACAAAACAATATTCTTGACTTCAATAACTGGTAGCCCAATTTTTATCAAAATACGTGCAAGTCTCTTGAACAAAAAGTTGATTTTACTGTGTCCCAAGTTAGACAGATCACATTTTACAGAGAAGCACCAGGCTATATTACAATAGCCGGGTATATAGAAAGCCTTATTTGTCCTCGACGCATCAAGGAATTTGGATATCGGTTAAAATACTTGGGAATTCCAAGGTTGGCCAAATCCAAATTTCTAATTGATTCGATGCAGGGAAATTCCACTTTCGCTACGTAAAACAAAGGATTTGTTTTACATAAAAGCAGGTAGATTTTCTCTCATCGATCAGTCGAGCTTGCCTCTTCTACTGTAGACCTAGTCGGTGCTATTATTGTTCCTACTAAGTTATTGTTTTATTTCTGATTTTTTTATATACCATTTTATTTTAGCATTATTGTATATTCAGACCTTTTCAGGTTAGAATAATAATACATTGATCTATATTTGTTCATGTACTGATTGTTTGATATTTTATTTGAATATTTTGATTGTTTATTTTTCTTGTATTTTGTGTCTAAGTTGTTCTTCCGTAAGTTAAGAACACTTAGAAATATTTATCTTGCTTTTTCTATTTTATATTTTGATTTGTACTTTGTCTAAGTTGTTCTTTCCGTTGTTCGGTAAGTCAAAGAACTCTTAGAAATATTTCTCTGAATATTTGACCTGTTATTTTAATTGTGCGTCTAAGCCGTTCTTTTCCGGTAAGTCAAAAGAACACTTAGAAATATTTTCATAATCATTGTTGCATTATTATTTCCGATATTTTATCTAAGATATTTTTTTCCTTAAGTTCAGAAAATACTTAATACATTTGTCTCTTTCATTTTCTATTTTATGCTAAGTTGTCTCTTCCGTAAGTCAAGAAACACTTAGCAATATTTCCACATCTTCTCTGTATTTGATTTTTCGTATTTGTAAGTCGTTTCTTCCGTAAGTCAAGAAACACTTATAAGTATTTGTATTCTTATTTTTCCATATTTGATTCTCTTGTCTGTTTTCATTCTAAGTTGTTTCTTCCGTAAGTCAAGAAACACTTAGAAATATTTCCATACCTTGTTTCATATTTACATATTTCATTTATCTGTATTTCTGTCCTAAGTTGTTTCTTCCGTAAGACAAGATTTTACTTTTCATTCTAAGTTGTTTCTTCCGTAAGTCAAGAAACACTTAGAAACATTTTCTTTGCATTGTACTTTTATACCATTTTATTTTTCTTGTTTACTAAGTTATTCCTTCCGTAAGTCAAGGAATACTTAGACTATTTTACCTGTTCTGTTTTCTATTTTTGATCTGTTATTTTGTAACTGCTCCTTGGAACTGTTACCTATAACAGATACTTGTCACGGTAACCGTTATTTTATACCAGTAGAAGTATTAAACCATTTTATCAGTGACAAGCAAAGATGGTCAACACCCGGTCTAATTCCGAGGACAGGAAGAAGTCCGCAGAGCCGGCGATGGGTCCTACAGGCCCAAATGCCCCCTCTCGGCAACATATTTACCATACATTTAAGTTGGTCAAGCCAAATATTAACCCTCAATTTTTTACAGACACAGTATATACAGAAACTGTCCCAATAAATGAAGCAAAGATATCAGACATTCAGAAAATTCTCCAATATATGTCTGAAGAGGATTATTATTACCATATTATCTCTTGAAAAGTCGTTAAGAAAAATCTCTTATTTTTCTTCTTCTTCTTCCTCTTTATAAGCAATTCTGCTTGTTCATTGGAGGATTAATACCTCTATGGAAGGTCGTCACTCCATATTTTGCGAGGTCGTCCGATACTTCTACTGTCGATTGGTTACTTACCTCTTGCTATTTTGATGACACTGGTCTTCCCCATTCTGCGTATATGGCTATTGCATTCTTTTTTTATTTAGTGTCTATTCATTTATAATTTTTGCGTATTATCCATTCCAGAATACGAGCAAAATTAGAACACAGCATAAGTAAAACACAGTTCGGTTTTAGATGCGGTTTTGGAACTCGAGAGCCGCTCTTTGCAATACAAGCCTTGATTCAAAAATGTCTGGATCAACAGAAAGATGTTTACGCCTGTTTTATCGACTATGAGAAAGCATTTGATACTATCAAACATGACAAACTCATAGAACTATTACATCTTACAGGACTTGACACTAAGGACATTCAGATTATAAAAAATCTATATTGGAATCAAACAGCCCACATGAAGAATGGACATATGGTGAGTGAAAACGTAACCATTTCGAGAGGGGTTAGACGGGGCTGTATTCTTTCGCCACTGCTTTTCAACCTGTACATGGAACAAATATTTCTAGAGGCACTGGAAGAGTACAACGAGGTCATCAAGATTAATGGCGTACCAATAAGTAATTTTCGATATGCAGATGATACTGTTATACTAGCCGATAACATCGAAGATTTACAGATGATGCTAAATAGAGTAAATACAACTGGCAACCAATTTGGACTGAAGATCAATAGAAAGAAAACTAAATTTATGGTGATCAGTAAAAAGAACATTCAACATATCGACCTGAATATTAAAGCCGCACGTATTGAAAGAGTACACCGATTAAAATATCTGGGATATACAGTAAATGATAAGTGGGACCCGGACGTAGAGATTAAGATCCGAATTGAAATAGCAAGATCCAAATTCATCAAAATGAGAAAGCTCTTAAACAACCGCCACCTAAGCGTTAACCTCCGATGGCGCGCCACGAAATGCTACGTACTCTCTACGCTACTTTACGGAGTTGAAGGGTGGACGTTAACAGCAGCAACTATAAAGAAGTTAGCGGCTCTAGAAATGTGGCTGTATCGATGCATACTGAAAATACCTTGGACAGACAGAGTGACCAACACAGAGGTATTAAGACAAATGGGTAAAGAAATGGAATTGTTAACAACTGTTAAAAGGAGGAAAGCGTCATACCTGGGCCATCTGTTCCGTAATGATAAGTACAGTCTGCTACAGCTTATCGTGGAAGGCAAGATTGAAGGTAGAAGAAGGTCTGGGCAGAAAGAAGAAATCCTGGCTGAAAAACTTGAGAGAATGGTTTCAAATACCAGAAGCTGCGAACATAATACATGCGGCACAAAACAGAGAAACCTATCGTTTGATGGTCGCCAACCTTGGGTAGAAGACGGCACATAAAGAAAAAGATTTATTTATAAACTGTACGTTACATTTTCTTTTAATGTGTTCACTTTTCTTTCGATCTCTCACGTAATTCCTGTAATTCTTCTCAGTACTCTTATCTCTGCCGTTTCCAGTAGCATTTGCGTTGTGGCTGTGTCAAATCTTGTTTCTGAGGCGTATGTCATTATTGGTCTTACACTGGCTTTATAAATTCTTGACTTCATCTTAGTGTTAATGTGTCTGTTTCGCCATATAGTGTTATTAAGGAATCCTGCCAGTCTATTTGTACTTAATCTCTGATCCTGCCAGTCTATTTGTACTTGATCTCTCACTTCCTTGTCTAGGTCTCCATAGCTGGACAGTGTGATATCAAGGTATTTTATTTCCATTACTTGTTTAATACTAATGCCGTTAATTTTTATTTTACATCTGGTTGGTTCTTTGCAGATTACTATTGTTTTAGTTTTTTGAGTAGAGATTGTCATGTTAAATTTTTTGCTCTTATGTTAAATCTGTGGACCAGTCTTTACAGATTATCCTCATCTTGGGCTATCAATATTGCCTGCGTAACAGAATATTTTTTCTTTTTTGTTTCCCATTCTATATCCTCTTCCTTTGTTAACGCTTTCGATGATTACATCCATGATTAAATTGAAGAGTATAGGGCTCAATGAATTCCCAGATGTTTTTAATAGTTTTTATTATATTTAAGGGGAACTTCTCTAATATACAGAATATGAATTACATCTTTGAGTCTTACTCTGTCAAATGCTTTCTTTAATTCAATCAGACACAGAAATGCTGGTCTATTATACTCTCAGTAATTTGCTTTATGAAGAATATTGCTTTTGCACACGATCTTCTACTACGAAAACCCTGTTGTTTATTTACTAAACTTATTCTCTGATTCACTACTTCTTATAAAATTTTAGTTGAAAGTTTTAGGGTAGTATTTAATAAATTTATACCTCTGTAGTTTTCTGGCTGTTTTTTATCTCCTTTTTTGAATAGTAGAATTAGTTCGCTCGTTCTCCATTCGTCCGGTATTTTATTGTGTTTTATAATTTTATTTACAAAAATTTTATATACAAAACAAACGACAAATGCATATATGTGCCTACAATGTACAAACTTTATCAACAGAAGCATCAATGATAGAACTGGAGAATGAACTACAACACATAAAATGGGATATAATCGGTATAAGTGAAGTTAGGCGTCGAAAAGAAGATCAAATAATACTTAAGTCTGGAAATATGTTCCATTTCAGAGGAAACGAAGATTCATCTGTTGGAGGAGTGGGTTTTTTAATCCATAAAAAATGGGTACCAAACATAATCACAATAAAAAGTATATGTACCAGAGTCATTCATCTTATTTTTAAATTAAACCCAAGATACAAACTTAAAATTATACAGGCTTACGCACCAACTACGAGTCACCCGGATGAGGAAGTTGATCAATTTTATGAAGATATCAGAGCAGCTATACAAACTTCAAAAACACATTACACATTGATAATTGGAGATTTTAACGCCAAATTGGGATTCAAACAAAATGATGCAGAATCTGCTATGGGAAACTTTGGATTTGGTGAGAGAAATGAGAGAGGTAACAGGCTTCTTGACTTCTTACATCAGGAAAATCTCTTTGTGATGAACTCATTCTTCGGAAAGAAACCCCAACGTAAGTGGACATGGAAGAGTCCGAACGACAGAACAAAAAATGAGATTGATTTCATAATATCAAATCGGAAAGATATTGTTCAGGATGTAACAGTATTGAATAAATTTTCAACAGGGAGCGACCATAGACTAGTTAGAGCAAAAACCACTTTTAACACTGAAGTTGAAAGAACAAAAATGATCCTCAACAAGAAAAGTGGAAGGTGGCTGTTCCCAGAAGATATAACACTTTACGAAGAAAATATTAAGACTAGTTTGGATACACACGACTTAGAGAATATCAGCATCAATGAAATGAACAATAATATTACCCAAATATTGAAAGAAGCTGAAAAGAAATACTGTCCTCGTCCTGAAAATAATAACAAAAAATTAAGCCACAACACAAAACATCTTCTAGAGGAAAGAAGAAAACTTAGGGAAAATCAGGATCATAACCAAAATGAACTAAGAATTTTGAATAAGAAAATTAAAAAGGAAGTTAGAAAAGATCTGAGACGATACAATACGATGGAAATAACTAGAGTAATAGAAGAAAACAAAAGCTTGAAAGTACGCAGACAGAGCATGTCCATTGGAAGAAAAAACGTCTACAAATTAAGAAATGAACAGGGGCAAATCATTGAGGATAGAATTCAAATTATGAATACGATAGAGAGTTTTTATATACAACTATACAAAGAACAGCAATGTAACCGGAGTGGATCATTACCAAAGATAATCAATCAGGGATCTGAAATTTTACCGGACGTAACACCCAATGAAGTTCGAAGGTCAGTGCAAGAAATGAAAAACAATAAGTCCCCCGGAGGCGATGAAATAGTGGCAGATGCCTTGAAGGTGGCTGGAAAAAGATTATGGCAGGTCCTTGCCAAACTATTCACTAGATGTTTGCAGGAAGCAATAACACCAACCCAGTGGTATAACGCAGAAATTATCATACTTCATAAAAAACGGGATGCTACCGACCTCAGGAATTACAGGCCCATAAGTCTACTTTCACATATTTATAAACTATTTACAAAAATAATTACGAAACGACTAGAAAATAAATTGGAATTTTATCAGCCCATAGAACAGGCGGGTTTTAGAAAAGGCTATGGAACAAACGATCACCTACTGGTAATAAAAAATCTTATAGAAAAATGCACTGAATATAATAAACCACTAGCTTTAATATTTGTCGACTATGAAAAGGCATTCGACACCGTAAATCAACAAAAAATGTTGGAAGCCTTGAAAGAATGCCGAATTGACTATCGGTATATAAATATAATTAAACATATATACCAAAACGCAACAGCCAGTGTTAGAGTGGGTGATCGTCAAACCCAGAAATTCCCGATACAACGTGGAGTACGCCAGGGGGACACCATATCGCCGAAACTGTTCACTACGCTTTTGGAATATATATGTAAAAGGGCAAAACTGACCGACAAGGGCATAAACATAAACGGAGAAAAGCTTAGCCATCTAAGGTTTGCAGATGATATTGTACTAATAGCTGATAGGATAGATGAGGCCAAAGAACTTTTAAATCAGCTCTACCTTTCCTCACTAGAAGGAGGATTGAAAATAAATATATCTAAAACCCAGATGATGACAAATCTTGTAGTCAGCGAAGATATATGCGTAGGAACAAGATCCATAGACCAGGTAATGGCCTATAAATACCTAGGTCATGAGATTCGCATAGGAAAAGATAACCAAACCGTTGAGCTTCTCCGTCGTATAAGACTGACTTGGGCAGCCTTCGGCAAGCTGAACCATATTTTCAAATCGTCTGATATACCAATATGCCTTAAAAGAAAAACGTTTAATCAGTGTGTTTTGCCAGTGTTAACTTACGGTGCCGAAACGTTGACCATGACAAGGAGAACAGTTCAAAAGATCCGTGTGTGTCAAAAGGCGATGGAGCGTGCTATGTTGGGCGTTTCACTACGAGACAAGATCCCAAATCGCCAGCTACGACAAAGAACAGGAGTGGCTGATGTAGTAGAGAGAGTAGCAACACTAAAATGGAACTGGGCAGGTCACGTGGCTCGAATGACAGACAATAGATGGACAAAGCGGATACTGGAATGGAGACCAAGAGATGATGCCTACCGAAGTAGAGGTCGTCCACCAACACGTTGGACTAACGATCTAAAACGTTGTCATAGGAATTGGATGCAAGAGGCACAAGATCGAAATAGATGGAAAATTATGAGGGAGATCTATGTCCAGCAGTGGATAAGCGAAGATTGAATGATGATGATGATGATTATAATTTTATTAATTAATTTTGTTAATTCTTCTCTCATTGCTGCTCACAATATTTCAGTAATTCGTTTGCTATCCCGTCTCTACCCGATGCTTTTCTATTCTTTGGCTTTTCAAGTATTTTACGAACTCCCTGTATATTTCTGTTAAGTTCTTCATTTGAGGTAATTTCTGGTGTTTCTGGTGTAGGAATCCGTCCTGTGAGGACGGATTCTACAGTCATTTATTCTTCCTCTGCGTAGAGCTTTTTTAGGTATATAATCCATGTATCCTTTTCTATGTATTTCGATGCTATTAGTTCCTTTAACTCCGTTCTTTGTCCTCTTATAATGCGCTATATTTCCTTTTGCAATCCATAAAAATCATGTTCCATTTCTTTTGAAAAGCATTCCCAGTGATTATTTTTTATTTTGCCTACAAGTGCATGTGTTTCGTTTCCTATTGTCTTGTAATTATGGTATGCCTCTTGTGTTTTGGTTGACATGTATTTCAGGTAAGCTTTTTTCTATTCTTTACATTTTTCCTTCACTTCTGTACAAAACCACGGAGTTCTTTGCCTTGGGAACAATTTTTTTATTTATACTTCTTTCAGCAATAACTTCTTTGGCCGAGGCTAAGATGTTAGACTTAATTGTTGCCCAGCTTTCTTCGACTCAATCACTTTCTATGAAATCTGAATCTCATTGTTAATAAATATTTCTAAACAAAACCAATATAAATATGTAGTGTCATAATTGTGTTTTTTTTTTGTAATTTAGTGAAAAAATAGTACATGTACACGTTATATTTATGCAAATATCTTTTTTCTGGACTTTGTTTTAATAAATTTTATTTGGATAGTTAATAAAGAAGCACAAAAGCTACAACTTCACAACATATTGTTATGATTGTTTATTTTGACTGTGATTTTAATTTATTGAGCCAATAAAAGAATTATAACTTAATTGTTATCAAATGTAAAATAAGACTCCTTATATTACCTGTGTTCGATGGATTCAAAGATTTTCTAGTTGTCCTTTATAGAGATAGAGAAGAAGGATAATAATAAAAGAAAATAGTATATTACAAAAATTTAAGCATTCTTTATTTTATATGAAAAAGAATAAAACAATTTTCAAATTCTGCCGTTATCTTATCAATCAGCATACAAGAAAATAAATGAAATTTTGATAATAATAAGATTTTAAATCTACATAAATTTATAATAAGTGAAAACCAATTTTACTTAAACTTTCCTTTACTTGAAACAAAAAACAACAAAACTGTAACTTTTGATTAGTCACACAAAACTCAATTCTTTAAATTTGAATGATAATGACCATGATGTCAACACAGATCCTTCACAGATACCAATTTCAATTGTACAAAACACTTACAGCTTTTTTTTTCTTATTGAATTGTATGTTGGCACATACCCAGAAAAGTCCAGTCTGCTCAACGATGTGATCTCTCCTCTTTGGCACCTCGGCTCCTTCCTAACGTCTCTGCAAACCTCCTGCAGACTACACAAAAACACCTGATTCACTTTTCCAAAAACTCAGCTACTTATTTATGACACAAGGACCTCCTTTTGTCAACTTGATGCCGTAAAACTACTTTCACATATACTTCACAAAATGCCCACGGTAGATACAAGGACCTCTTTTAATCTACTTGTTATCTCCTTCTGCAAAACTATTCACTTCTTTTCACAATGCCGGTATCCAAACTCACGAACCACACCCTATCTTCTAACAAACGACTGTTTCCTTCGATGGCCAAATTACAACTGCCTCTCCCCGTCTCTTAATCAGGCTAACCCCATTACCATTCAAAAACGACTATCTAATCAAAAGCTCAAATCTTGTTTACTACTGTTAATGTTTGTTCTAAAAATTCTGTGTATCATTTGGGAAGACTAAATTACTGTTTCAGAGACAGAATAAATAAAAATTGATTTTTCTGTCCTCAGTCTGTTTATACACAATCTATACCTGTTTCCAAAGATTATAATATGGTCATTTAATACACAAACAATGACAAGATTAACTTATAGAATGTATATAAGTATAGGCTGAAGTCTATACTAGATCAAGTTTAAGTTTAACTTTAAGGCAAGTTCAACTTGCTTATAAAAATTTAATGCATAAAAAAATGCTCTAAACGCAAAACTTATATTTCAGAAACGTGTGATATACCTAGTTCGCAATTTTGTCTTAAATTGACAATTTACATTTTGGAATCAAAAACAAAGATTTTGTTTAAATTTAATTTAAATATAAATAGAATTTTTTGATCATGTTAATAATAACGTTACAAGTCTGATAAAAGTATATTTATTTCTTTATCTAGTGCAGGCTAATGGAAAATAGAAAGCTTTCATTACCGTAGGCCGTTGTAGTAGCTGCAAGCCATAGTGTTATGCTGACGATAACCCCAATTTCAAATTAAATCACTATTTCTCCACTCCGAGAATATCACCACCAAATTTCCATAAACCTGTCTACTTACAAACATACACAGAAGTCCCTTGTCCATAGTGTGAATAATCTCTACCTCTCAATGTAGTGCAATAAATAGACCCTATTGATAAATAGGTTTATCTAAAATGAACATCACCCGTATTGTTTTCCCATCATCATCGTTGCATTACCTGAATATACGCACTTGCAGCAAACTGCATTAGCAACCCTATCGTCTATAATCAGTTTTACTTATTTCTCGTTCAACATTAGATGAATGTGTTACACGGGAAATGTAGATAACGCAAGTTATGCAGAGTTATATTTGCCTGGAGACTAATATCTACAATATGAATACGTTCTAGTTAACTTGGCTTAACATCTGTATAGAGTTCGTAATATTCACAAATTATGTGAGGTCTACGAAATATTGCCGACACTATAAATTATACAATAAAAATTATTGATTTATAAATACTAGCTACTATAAATACTCTTTTCACACGTGAATCTGAAAAAAATGAAAAAATATAAGAAAATACTTCGAATATTTCTCCAAAACTGGCATCTTAAAAAAAATTAAAAAACACCATTTAAACAAAAAATTAGTGTTTTTTTTTATATTTCCATACTTTGTGAAGTTGTAGCATTTGTACGTCTTTATTAACTAGCCAAACAAAAAAAAGATATTTCCAAAAATGTAACGTGTACTTAGGGTGGAGCGAAAAAATCGATATTTTTGTTTTGAAATGTAATACCTGCGCAAAGTTGACCCTACCTATAATATACTTGCTCCTAAAATTTCAGTAGAAAATAAAAATATCTTCAGGGCTCTACCGCGCATCGAAAAAAGAAAAAATCAAGAAAAATCGATTTTATTTATTTTTTACTTTTAATAAATAAAAGAAGCTGCTTTTATCGATGTTAAAGAAGTAAGCCAAGGAGTATGAAAGAATTTCCAAAGAAAAAGGAAAAAATTATCTTAAAGATCACAATCCCCAGTATAATGTACAAGAAAATGTTACAAATTTCAAGGAAGACAATATATCCTATTCATCGGATTCTGAGTTGTAGGATGAACTTGAGAATATTTCTTCAAACACGAGGTTAAACCTGAAACTTCAACAATTATATCACGTCGCAGTACCAGTCAGCACATGAGATTATCTATTCCCAATTTAGCATGGATTTCGGATCAATTTGGCATATCAGACCGGTCCGCAGCAGCACTTGCATCTGCTCTACTGCAAGATCTGGAAGTTATTTCGAAAAATTACACCTCTTCCGTTATTGACCAAAGTAAGCTCCGAAGAGCACCGTTCTGCTCTGCAAAGTGAATTCGAATCATCCACCGCAGAGGTAAGCTTCGATGGCAGAAAGAATAAAACTGTGTGTCAAGAAAAGGTTGGAGATAAACTTCATAGATAACTTCATAGATAAACTTCAAGATAAAAACCGAAGAACACATTTCGTTACTTAAAGAACCAGGTTCTAAATATCTAAATCACATTACTCCAACGTCAGGTACAGGAAGACATATTGCCACATCTATATTAAATTTTTTTGAAGAATCAGGTATTGGCACAGGTAATCTTTTAGTAGTAGGCTGCAACGGTACAGCAGTGGGAGGAAGAATGAGGTTTTACGGTTTTTAGAGACAAAACTGAAACGTCCTCTGCAGTGGTCAATTTGTCTGTTACACGTGAATGAATTGCCCCTCCGGCATATCTTTCAATATCTCGATGGAGAAATTTCAGAACCTCGTGAATACTCTGGTACTATAGGTAAACTATTGGAGTCTTGCGAAAATTTGCCAGTAGTCCATTTTGTTTCTATTCATACCACTCTACCACAAGTAGATGCTGCAGTTATAAGGGACCTTAGCAGTGATCAAAAGTACTTATACGAAATTTGGCATTCGGTTTGTAGTGGAAAGTGCTCGATAGATTTAGCAACTCGTAATCAGGGTAAATTATGACATGCACGATGGATTACAAAGGCAAGTTGTATATTGCGTGTTTACGTCGGAAGTGAAAATCCGTCTTTGATTTTAAGATCTTTGGCTGAATCTGTGGTAAAAGTTTATGTTGGAGAATTTTTGTTATGCCACCATTTATCAACTAAGTTAGACACAGATATGTCGGATATTTTTTGCAATAGGTAGGTTTGGTTATTACCTTGACATTTAAGGATAAACTTTTCAGCTAAAAAAATACGTCTTAAATGTAATGGAGGTTCCATACATTCCGCTAATAGATTTTCAGTAGGTGTAGATTTAAGTACACCTAAAACCAAACGTAGAGCTTTGTACTAGATTCGGTCTAGTATTTGTAGCAGACCCATATAAAAAGCAACCATAGTCAAGAACTGACCTGGTATATGCCCTATAAAAATTAGATTAACCTTAGGATCACCATTGGTGACGGTTTACTACCTTTAAAACATTTAGGCTTTTTTCGCATTTAATTAAACAGTTATTAAAATATTCTTCCCATATTAATTTAGTATCACTTGTGACGCCAAGATGCGTATAGTGTTTTTGAAAAGGTATACTTAAATTATCAATTCTAATACTGGATATATTCGGTAAGCGATGACGAGTAGGATTTATTCGAAGTAAGTTCCAACGCTTGGTTAAGAAAGTATTCTCTTGCACTGCACATAATTCGTTTTATTGAATCAATACATTCCTGATAAGAATTTTTAAAAGTGTAAAGACAGAAATCATCGGCTTATTATAAAATATTACAATTAATACCCATACTATGTAGATCCATAGTATATAGATTAAACAAGAGAGGACTAAGCACAGATCCCTGCTGCAAACCTTAATAAACTAACCTTGGACCAATCAATTTATTATTGAATCGAATGAATACTTGTCTATTAACAAGTAGATTAACCAATATCTGTGCACATCTAGAAGGAACTCCTATATGTCTTAGTTTCTCGAAAAGTAAGTTTAAAATAACATTATCATATGCTCCTGAAATATCTAGAAAAAGTGCTGCTTAATAATTAGTATTTGAGTAGGACAATTGGATATCAATAGTTAATTGTGCCTAAAAAGCCTAACTGAGCTACTGGGAATATGTCTTCTTTTTCACACCACCATTCCAATCTAGTTTTAAGGATCCGTTCAAGTGTTTTTAGTAAACATGACATCAGAGAAATGGGTCTTAAAGAAGTACGATCATTTATTTTAGGTATAAGAATGACCAGACATTGCTTAAGAGAATCACAATTATCTCCTTTTAGTAAAATGTTGTTAGATATCTTGCTTAGATAATCTATAGCAATTTCGGGAAGATTTCTTAACATGAGGTAGTTTATACCGTCCATACCTGGAGATGTATTTTTTGAAATTTTAATGTGTGCTGTAAGTTCCCTCGGAGTGATAGGAGTGAGTAAAAAGTGGGCATCGATATGGTTCTCTGGTATATTTATTGGTAGATGAACACAGTCGGGAGCAATTTTAGATAAAAGTTGTTTAACTGCTGATTTATCGTTAATGATAATTTTTTTCTGAGACTGAATTTTATTTACCTTACTCAAAAGAGTTAGATTAGATTTAAACTTTTTATTTTTATCTTAAAAGAATTTTTCCTTAAAATTAAAGCAGCTAGGCACTCCTCATCCCACCACGGAGGAACTTTTACAAGTTTAGTTGAATGTTTAATTGGTGTGCAAGATTTGTTCGCTGCATTTGCAATAGAATGTAATAAGAATAAAATCATCTCGTTAGTATTATTAATAACTGTCTTCAATGTGAACTTTTTCTCTATGGTAAGCCTGAAGTGCTCCCAGTTAGCATTAGCCATCGACCACTTAACTGTAGATATAAACCTCGTATTTTCTATTTTAATATTATTGATAAACATGCGAATAGGAAAGTGATCGGATCCATATGTATCTTGTATAACAGTTCAGTCAAAAGTTGAGCATAAATTAGAAGATAAAATGGTGAAATCTACAACAGATTTGGCAGAACCTGGAGGAGTAGCCCTAGTAAACTCTTTCTATTAATTGAAGGTTCATACTGATTTGTCTAAATTGCTGTACCCTCTTAGAGATCATCAAACATTTTGTTTGATTTCTTTCACCAAACTTTCTTAAAGTTTAGTAAAAGTCCATATCTCTGACTCACTTTTGTGATCCTTTTCCTTAAATCCTGGATAGTTTCATAGTTGTCAGCACATACCACCGTGTCGCTTGCGTATCTGTTGTTATTGATACATTATCCATTAATTCAAATTCCGGCTTTAATATCCTCTACTGCTTCTTGAAAGATTTCTATAAATTTCATTATGAAATCTAGATCTTCATTTATAATCTGTTCAATTTTTAGGTCTGAATATGTGTACCCCGGAGGCAAAGGACACTATGTCCATTTTTATCGAAATTTAGATTATTGCACTTTTGAATATAACTTTTCTGGCTTTACACATAGGTATGTCCAGAGACAATTTTACGGCAAGTTACCGAGTCCACTTCCAGTCAGAGGTAAACAACACCATGTGGACTTGGTGTTGTTTACCTCTACTATATGTTTGCACCGTCATTTACTATCCGGACATAGTGTTATGTGCCCTTGTACACTTCCCGTCATATAAAAATGGTACACTTTTTTTTCTCAATGTAAACCAGTGTTCAAACCAGAGATATATGAGAGAGCCTCTCTTACATATTTCTGGTTCAGACTGGAGACAATGGTTCGTGAAACAATTCATTGTTGCCATCACAGATAACGGAATTGCACTAAATCTAAATAAAAAAGATAACGTTCAAAAATGTGTTTAGATAAATATTATTTTTATTATTAACAACAAAAAACGGTATCTAATAAATTTAATAACCAGAGAGACGGTTGAGTTAATGTAAAAAATGTTTGAAGAATTTTTTAATAATAGAGATATGACAAAATACTATTATTTCAGCAGTTTTATTTACTCTAGTATGCCACAACTCAATACAGTTTTGTGCTACACTTTACGAGAAACGAATGACAGCTCTCGATTTGAAATTAAACATAATAATTTAAAGTCATGTCTAAATTTTTTATTATTTAACATTATTTTTGAATTAAAATATTTTCATAAATTATAATAGAACACGATTCAAGTCCTTCTTTTAGCTGGTTTGATATAATATATTCGTTATAAGAAAGAAGTGGACGAAAATGATAAATTGTTTGGAGATGAAAATTCGAATATTGATAAAATCTATTAGCCTCTAAGTGGTGAAAGCTAAGAATCGGACGACAATGATATGAGACATATAAGTAAACCAGCGAAAACAAAGGTAAAAGAGAAAGCTATTATTACTCCTACGATTAGTGGGGCAATAAGAAAAATCTTCTTCGGGACGATTTATCCTTATGCAGGCAATTACAATGAACATAATGAAGTTATTTTAGAAGAGAAAAGTGTTAAAAGAAGGGTACAAAATATAACTAAGTGCAAACAAAAAGGTAAAAAACGTGTAGTAAATGAACAAAATTGGGCCTGTAATAATCGCAAATGAAAAATAGCTGGTGGGAAAGAGTATCTCAGTAAAAGAGGCAAAGACATGCCTGCAAAAATGTTAAAGCCTCCTTGCATGTGTCGCATGAAATGCTCTGAAAGATTGCCAGAATTGCTAAATCTAAAAATAATACACTACACTACCATTTTACAGTGAACAATCAGCTATTGAAGGTGTGCAAGGTTATGTTTTTAAACACACTTTGTATATCTAATTTAGTAGTAGTAAATATGTTGAAAAAAATTGAGCCAGGAGGTTTAATAAAAGCTGATCAAAGAGGTAGACACACGCCAACCAATAAAACTCCTACCAAAACCATAAATAGTATACATCAACATATTAAATCATTCCCAAAATACGAGAGTCATTATTCCAGAGAAAGGAGTAAGAGAGATTATCTGGGCACAGAACTTACAATACAAAAGATGTATCAACTGTACATTGATGAATGCAATGAAAGACATGTAGATCCAAAGCTCAGAGCAAAAAAGTGGTTGTACGCAGATATTTTTAATAAAGACTTCAAGTTGTCGTTTAAACCGCCCGAAAGAGACATTTGCCATACATGCAGTATATTCACCGCTCAATTAAAAAATAATCTTACTGCAGATGAACTAACCAGTGTACAGGCTAATCATGATGCTCACCTAATTAAATCTAAAACTCGGTATAACTTAAAACAATTGGACTTTAATAATAGCTAAAGAGTCACCAAAATACAAAGTACTATCTGGTGATTTGCAAAAATGTTGCCTTCACCACTAACAAACAATTGTATTAGTTTCTACAAAAGGAAGCTTTGGACATTAAAGTTTACATTACATGATGCCAGTGATTCTTCTGTACAATGTATAATGTGGGACGAATCGAAAGGGGCCCGAGGTGCAAATGAAATTGCCTCGTCAATTTTAAAATGGGCTGACAATACAATTCCAGGTAGTCAAGTAGAGGACATCACTCTTTGGACCGATAACTACTATGGACAAAATAAAAATATAAGTATTATAATGTGCTATTTTTGGATACTGCAAATAAAGACAATCACTCAAAAGTTTTTACTGAAAGGGCACACACATATGGAAGCAGACACTGTTCATGCTTTAATCGAAAGAAAAAGAAAGAAACTCTCCAATTTGGCCATTTTAACACCATGGGACTGGCAACAACTAGTTAGGTAAACATCAGGTAAATACACAGTGCACAATATGGAACTTGCAGATTTCAAAAACTTCAAAACGCTGTTTGATAAGAAATTGTCATCTAATCCTCCTTTTGTAAGTAGAAAAAAAAATGTTAATAAAGACTTTGTTCTACTGTCAACATGTGTTTTCCTGCAAGTCCAACAAGAACACATTGGAAAGTTCTTTTATAAGACCGATTTCAATAATCAAAATATGTATGAAGTGGACTTCATGAGGTATCGAAGACAGCAAGTAACGTTTCCAGCCCAATTAAATCAAGTCTCAGTAATCCCATTACCAATCACAAAACAAAAGTACAATGACTTAATTGCACTACTGCCTTTTGTTCCGTCAGTTTGTCATGCGTTTTATCAAAATTTAACACATAGCGATGTAGCCACAAACGATTACCCACAAGAAGATGAAGATGATATAGAGCATCTTTAACAATTTTGAAACTTATCGTCTATAATTTTACTTAAATATTATAACATTATAATATTTACCTCTAATAAAATAATAGTATAGGCTGTTTAATGTGTTTGTATTGTTTATTTCGTAAAGACCTTAACATGCAATGCCACATTATTTAAAAAAGCTGTTAGAGGTAAACAACACTATGTCTAACTACACTTTTTAAAAAAATTTTAAATAATGAACGGTAAACCTCAGGTACATAATACTTCATGGAATGAAAAACGATTGTACACACCACGATAATAATATATTATTCTTGGTTAAATATAAGAAACATTCGAGTATTTACTGATTACAAATTTAAAAAATTTTAAAACTGCTCTCCTGAAAAAGTAAGAAAATGGACATAGTGTCCTTTACCTCCGAGGTACCGAATATAAACAGTGGAAATATAATTTTAATGTTGGTTCTTAAATAATATAAGGTAATAAAAGGTTCTTTTTTTAAATTGTATTTTTTCACCATCTTTTCAGTATGCTTTCAGCGCGTGACATAAAAAATGTCAAAGTTATTATACATTGTTTATAAACTAAAATGTCGGTCCTTTTTCAAACGGTTTTTTTAATAACAACTTTAATAAAATGTTAATTTTTTGTTAATTGGTATATCTTAAAACTTAACCCTCAAAGAATCGATGATAATCTGCTAAATACCTCTAAAGTGGCTATTTGGCCAAGTACAGTTGTTTAAACAATCGCTATCCAGGATAACAACGACTAATAGATAGAATAAACACTGAAGGAGAACGACTGGGCTTGAAGATTAATATAGACAAGACGAAGGTAATGGTGGTTAGAATCCAAAAGGTCCCAAGTTCAGACATCTCGGTAGTTGGATAACTGAAGATCTAGATCCAGACATAGACATACGTAGCAGGATTGAGCAAGCCAGAATAGCATTTACTAATATGAGAACCTTGCTAAGCAACAGCAGCCCTAACTTAACTCTTCGATATCGCTTTGTAAAATGTTACATTTACTCCATACTGCTATATGGTGTAGAAACCTGGACCATAAAGGCCAATGTGATGAACCGATAGGAGGTCTTCGAAATGTGGGTATTTAGAAGACTATTTAAAATTCCCTGGACAGATTACACAACAAATGTCGAAGTATTAAATCGAATGGGTAGAGAACGAGAATTGCTGCCAATAATAAAAAGAAGAAAAACTGCTTATCTGGGTCATATATTTCGAAATTTCAAGTACCAGTTCTTAAAGATTATTATGGAAGGGAAGATAGAAGGAAAACGGGGCATCGGAAGAAAGAAATACTCATGGCTTAAAAACATAAGGGATTGGACAAACCTCGATGCCCATGCACTCTTTAGACCCACACAAGACCGAGAGGAGTATGCCAGAATTGTCGCCAACATCCACTAATTGGATAGGGCACCATAAGAAGAAGATCCAGGATAAACAAATTAAACAACTTCAAACTATTTGATCGATTTAGCTAAGATTTATTACACTGCAATAATTCATTAGGGTAGCCAGATATGGTGAAAATAGCAACGTCTGTACCCAGAATGAGCGGTTGCAAACGGCGTCTGTTCCATAGTGGGCGGCTGAAAACTAAGCCCTGAAGCGGCATGAAGGAAGGCAACGGGATACCACCTTCATTATATTTCCCAAGACAATCACATGAATACATTCAACTCAAAATTATCCGGAGGTATAAATAGTTCCCCAATCGGATCTCCGGGGGAGCGGTCTTGAATGTTTCCAACGTACGAGCAAACTTAAGAAAGACATTAAAGATAGGCACCTGGAATACACGCAGCTTATTTGAAGCCGGGAAGCTGGCTAACCTAACTTAAGAAATGAGCAGATTTGATCTAGATATCCTCGGGATCTCAGAAACCTGGTGGCCTGGATCCGGTAAATGCACTACAGAAAGCGGAACATTCTTTTACTCAGGCAATGATGACCGCGATCATAGAAAAGGCGTCGGGATTATGATAACTAAAAGATTGGTGAGAGCTGTCACAGAGTTTGTACCATATTCCGACCGCACAGCCTTAGTAAAATTTGAAGCGAAGCCAAATAATCTCAACATCATACAGGTTTATGCACCAACTACAGACGCATCAGATGAAGTAGTGGAAAACTTTTATAGTGAAATCAAAGAACTACTTAAATTGACAAAGAAACATGATGTCAACATAATTATGGGAGATTTTAATTCCAAAATAGGGAAGGGCAGCTTTGAAAACGTAGTTGGACCCTATGGACTTGGAACAAGGAACGAAAGGGGCGACCGACTTATACAATTTTATCAAGAAGAAAACATAAGAGTTACCAACATACGGTTCCAACTCCACCCCCGTCGCCTTTATACTTGGAAATCTCTAGCCGATAGAGCTCAGAACATAATAAGAAATCAAATAGACTTCATTCTTATCAACGGTAGATTCAGCACAACTGTCAAAAGAGCTTGCACATACCCTGGAGCAGATGTCCCTTCTGACCACGTACTATTAGTGGCCGTGATAATGATCGCTCTTTCATGCAAGAACAAGCCTGAAACTCAACAATAGATAGCACTGGACAAACTGAAAGACCCAATGATACAAGCAGAAATAAGCAATGAAATAAACGCACAAATTCAAATATTGACGACAAACATTGCCGAAGATCTAACACCAACATGGAATACGATTACAAGTGCTGTAACAGACATCATGAAAAACAACTTAGGGTACAAACGAAATAACAAGAGGCAAAAATGGATGACAGAAGAAATACTATTACTAATGGAAGAACGACAAAGACACAAGAATAACCAAGATGGCAGCAATATGTATAAAAACATTAACAGGCAAATAAAAGCAAAAATAAGAATAGCAAAAAATGAATGGTTAAGCAACAATGTATCGATCTAGAACATTTACAACGACAGCACGACGACCGTAATTTACATAAAAAGCTTAAGGAGACTGCTGGAATATACAGAAAACGAAGACCAACTACCATACTTAATCAGGATAACCAGATAGTGCTGGGTGAAAAGGAGAAAATTGATATATGGGAAAATTATATCCAGGAGCTCTTTTATGACGAAAGACCCATGAGTGAAGTTTATACAGACGACCAGCTGACTGGCCCTTTAATCACCAAAGAGGAGATAGAAAAGGCAATATTAAATTCAAAAAACAATAAGGCACCTGGACCAGATGAAATTCCGTCAGAAATACTCAAATTACTGGACGAAAGGGGAATTTCAGCACTACACAAAATATTTAACTTAATTTATGAAACTGGCTGCTATCCTCAACAGTGGTTACGCTCTACATTTATTCCCCTACCCAAGAAAGTCAATGCAAAAAGATGTGAGGATCACAGACTCATTAGCCTGATGAGTCACACTTTAAAGATATTCTTAAAAATACTACATCAAAGGTTATACAAAAAATGTGAATGGGACATCAGTGACTCCCAGTTCGGGTTTAGGCAAGGTTTAGGAATACGAGAAGCAATAGTAGCAACACAGGTGCTGGTCCAAAATTGTTACGATCAGAAGAAGGATGTGTTCCTATGCTTTTTAGATTACCAAAAAGCGTTTGATCGTGTCCAACACCACAAGTTAATGCAGATTCTCAAGAAAGTTGATATAGACCAAAAAGACATAAGATGCATTGAAAACTTGTACTGGCATCAAACGGCACAGTTAAAAATAGACAATTCTATATCCAAACCCATACATATAAGAAGGGGCGTTCGACAGGGATGTGTGCTTTCCCCTCTTTTATTTAACATTTATTCGGAAGCCATATTTCAAGAGTCTTTGGAGGATGCAAAGATGGGAATCAAAGTGAATGGAGTATTGATCAACAACATACGATATGCTGATGATGGTGTCTTAATTTGTGACAACATAGTCGATCTTTAACAATTTATCACTAATAATGAGATTAATACAAAAAAAAAAACAAATTTATGATCATCTCCAGAAACTTGGATGCACTTGAAAACTCCACCATAACACTGAATACTAAGTCCATTGAAAGAGTGAGTAAATTTAAATACCTGGGATCGTGGCTTTTTGAAGACTGGGCATCGGACAGGGAAGTAAAATGTCGCATTGAGCAAGCTCGACAAGCTTTCATAAAATTCAAGAAGGTACTGACTTGTTCAAAATTCGATCTTCAACTGAGACTAAGGTTTACTAAGTGCTACGTGTGGTCAGTGCTGCTATATGGCGTAGAGGGCTGGACACTCAAAACGAGGGATATAAACAGATTAGAAGCTTTCGAAATGTGGCTCTATCGCCGTATCCTAAAAATACCATGGACAGCGAAAATCACAAATATAGATGTCCTTAAAAGAATAAATCAAGAACGCCAACTTTTCGAAACCATCAAGAAAAGGAAAACGGCGTATCTAATTCACATCATGCGAAATGATAAATACCAGTTCCTCCAACTTATAATCGAGGGTAAAATTGAAGGCAAGAGAGGAATGGGACGCAAGAAAATGTCCTGGCTCCGAAACATAAGGCAATGGACAGGGATTAACGACATACAATATCTGATACATATTGCAAGAAATAGAGAATTAATTGAAAATGTGATCGCTAACATCCATTAGTGGATTTGCATCTGAAGAAGAAGAAGAATAATTCATTAATTTCCATAATTTTAACTAGTTGTATTACATGTCATTATTCAAAAAACAAAGTTTTGAATATTTATAAATTACAATGAAGTCAATTGCTTATGTATTTTAATTTAGAGAGTCAAAAATTAAAGAATTTTTTGATATCTACAACTTTTATTTGAACCATTTTTTTTTTCTAAAATGTATAAGAATCGTTTTCTAGGTAAAAATTGATTTTTCCACTTTTTAGTGTTGTTTAAAAAAAACAAAGCAAAATCGTCTTCAAAGATTTGTCATCAGCTATCCCTCATATACGTATATCCCTTATACAGGGTGTTTCAAAAAAAGGTAACCTTGTCTTTAGGGTAGGTAAAAAACTGAAAAATAATTGGGGTTTGCTTAGTAAAAAATTTTTGTAACGCCATCCGTTTTCAAGATACAGGGCGTTGAAGAAAAAAAAATTTACGCATTTTTTATGATTTTGCCGAAACTACTGGCAACATTGTAATAAAATTTTATACAAAAATTTTTTTTTGGAAGCTGATACAACCCATGAATTTGTTTTTATATCTGATTCTCATAGAGGGCGCTTGTTACACGGATCGAACTAAGTATTAGTCAATATAACTTTTTTAAGAGTATAATTATTAATCAAAATTTCAAGTAAACTTAAACATCATTCAATTTTACACGAAAAAGGTACTCTTAGTAAAACTCGATACTGTGTACCGTTTTCGGAATATTTTGATTTGAAAATTATGAAGTAATAATTGATGGTGGTATAAAATAGTTAGTAATTAAACAAAACTCACAAGAAGAAAATTAAATTAATGACTAAGAACATAAACTAAAATTCAATTAAAGTAAGTGTTCAAAATGCCCTCCGTTTTCGCGAATACACAAGTCTATTCTTTTTTCTAAAGATTCCATTAACCTTCTAAACGGTAGGGGATCAGCTATGATGTCATTAAATTGACGTTGAATTCTTTCTTCCAATTCTTGGCGTGAAATTACCTCTGTAGCATAGACTTTTTCCTTAATATACGACCAAACTGCGTGGTCCAAAGGGTTAAAATCGCATGACCGAGGAGGCCAATGAATCGGAGCTTCTGCACCTCTATCAATCCATCGATTCGGAAAATGATAACTCAATAAGGAATTGTTTAAAAAATCAAGATACATATCACCATTTAAATTTCCAAGTAGAATATGATAACCTATTAATTTGTTACCTAAAGTTGCTGCCCAAACATTAACTTTAAATGAGTGTTGGTAATGTGATACCCTTTTGACTCGTGAATTCTCATCACACCAGTAGTGTGCATTATGGGAGTTAAACATACCTTGTCGCGTAAAGGTGGCCTCGTCCGTAAAAAGAATGCATTTTAAAAAATTTGGATTGTGGGCTGTCCTTTGTTGCAATGTTTCACAAAAATCCACTCTAACCGGTAGATCATCTGGCAAGAGCTCTTGGACTTGTCTGTAATGATAAGGATGTAATTGCTGTTCTTTCAGTATCCGCCAAGTACTTCAAGAAGAAGTATTTGTTTGTCTTGCTATATTCCTTACGCTAACTGTTGGATCTTGATCAAGTAAATTTAAAATATTATTTTCTTTATTAATTGTTCTTGTTGTTCTTGGTCTACCAGAATTTATTTTATTTGGTCTCACATTCCCAGTTTCTCGACAACGTCGTTCAACAGCTCTAATTGTTTTTTTACTTGGTAAGTTTCTTCTAGGAAACTTTTCTGCATAACGTGTCACAGCTGCACTAGAACATCCTAAACATTCGCCTAAGGTTAATAACATGTCAGTGTATTTAACATTTGAGTACATTTTGATTTGATTTTACAAATAACAAGGTTTCAAAACTCTAATTATTGTTGATTTATCGTCATAACAATCAATAAATGTCAGATTTCCATGGCACACTTGTAAAAAATAGAGGTATACCTATTAGAACTTTATCATTACTACCAGCATCAATTATTACTTCATAATTTTCAAATCAAAATATTCCGAAAACGGTAGACAGTATCGAGTTTTACCAAGAGTACCTTTTTCGTGTAAAATTGAATGATGTTTAAGTTTACTTGAAATTTTGATTAATAATTATACTCTTAAAAAAGTTATATTGACTAATACTTAGTACGATCCGTGTAACTAGCGCCCTCTATGAGAATCAGATATAAAAACAAATTCATGGGATGTATCAGCTTCCAAAACATATTCGTATAAAATTTCATTACAATGTTGCCAGTAGTTTCGGCAAAATCGTAAAAATGCGTAAAATTTTTTTTTCTTTAACGCCCTGTATCTTGAAAACGGATGGCGTTACAAAAATTTTTTACTAAGCAAACCCCAATTATTTTTCAGTTTATTACCTACTCTAGAGACGGGGTTACCTTTCTTTGAAAGACCCTGTATAACATTCAAAAACCTGTATAAGATTTTTGCGTGAATTCAATGGTTTTTTCACATATAGACTGAGCTAGTATGAAATTTTACTGAAATTTTAACATAGATAAATATTTCCCTAAGACAATTAACGTGAGATAAAAGTTATATCTGTTATATTTTATTAACTTATTAAAATATCTACATTTTTCTTATTATTTCGTTATCCAGTTTTTCTTCAAAAATCTTCAAATTTCAAGAGCTGACTCTGCTAATAATAATTTAATTACATAATCACTCTAATATTCAAAGCAAACTTATATGGGCTTAGTTTTTATTAAAATATGAAAACTAATAAAATATTTGATCCTCAAGTGATAAAACTCATATCTCACAAATCCTTTCACCTCGTCTAGCAGATTTCGTTGGGGAGAGTTCACTCAATACGAGATTAAGAACCGTTTGTGGTCACTAGGTTAGTACTGTGTTACAACGGACCACCTATATTGATGGTGGTTAATATCGTGTTTCATGTCGGACACAAATTTGCACGGACGATTGCCCTAGATCCATTTTGCTCCCTTCGCCGAACGCCCCTTATTATTTTTCCTGCGATCTCACGTTTTGTCGCTTCTCTTTAGTCAAGAACTCAAGAGATACGCCAAATTACTCTAACAGAAATATTCAGGGAAAGTTAATGCTCAAAAATATTTATATACCATTGTATATTTATTAATAGAAAATTAGTTAAGATTAAATACTGTAATTGTAACTGCTTGAAAAATTTTAGATAAACAATTCAGAAAGACAATTTGCACTTTTTTTCGTTCTCAACTCATCAGACCGTATATCGTCGGCCTAATTAGCAAATCACGTAAGTCACAAAAGCAAAACTTTCCAGGAGACACATTAAATTAATTAAATTAAAAATTACTGTGAGTTTCTGTTCTAAATATCGATGATAAATCTACTACAGGTTAAATATTGGTATTTATTTATTTATTTATTAAAACTTACAAACACCACCTAGGTAGTAATTACATGTAAGAGTGCTCATTACTTGGTATAAAAATATACACACAAAAAATACAATATACTACAATATACACACAAGTACAAAATAAAAACACAGAAAGTAAAACACATTAAAAAAAAGACGCAAGTTAATAAAATTTTAAAATTCAGTCCATTACTTATCTATTCATAACATTTTTTAATATCCCTTACACTACAGGTAAAGAGGTCTATATCAGAGATCTTTATTAACTCATTACACTGATATTGCATATAGTTTATTATTGCACAAGAATTATATGGACTACAAAAAAATAGGTCATTACTGTTTACCCTTAGGTTGACCTTTGGCACATGAAACCTAATAAAGTTGATCAAACCACATGTCTTATATTTAACATTGTTAATGACATTATGAATAAACACAACACAATGCATGTTTCTTCTTTGCTCTAATGACTGCAAGCCAAATATTTGAAGCAACTCTTTTGATGGCGTAAGGTGAGTATACACATTGTATTTCTTAAGGTATAAATACCTTAGAAATCTTTTTTGTACCTTTTCTATATGATTAATATGAACTTTGGCCTCAGGAGTCCATACCACTGATGCATATTCCAAGTTTGGTCTGACTAAAGCGTTATATAGTCTAATGGTTGTGTTTATACTAAAGTGTTTGGAATTTCTTATTACAAATCCCAATATTTTGTAGGCCTTATTAACAATATTTATATAGTGTTCATTAAATTTCATGTTAGCCTGCAAGTATATTCCCAGATCTTTACATTTGGTTTTCCTAGATACTACACAATTGTCAATTCTATAATTATTTTGAATGTAGTCGATTTTGCGAGTAAAAGATATGACTCCACACTTCTTAATATTCAAGATCATATTGTTGTCCCTAAACCATTCCACAACTGAGGTCAGGTCCTGCTGTAGTAACTGACAATCATTTGAAGTATGTATAGTCTTAAAAAGCTTAAAATCATCAGCATAGATTAAACTAGAAGAAAATTTAAGAGATTGTGGTAGTGAGTTGACAAAAATTAAGAAAAACAAAGGCCCTAAGTTGCTCCCTTGGGGGACACCAGATGTAGCCTGAAATTTATCTGATAAACACCTACCAATTTTGACTCGTTGAAACCTTGAATCCACATACGATTTTATAAATGTACAAGCATCATGCGAAAAACCAAACTCATTCAATCTCGATAAAAGAATGCCATGGTCAACCATATCAAAGGCCTTTGAGCAGTCAGTCATTATTAAATCTAATTGAAGTTTATTATTTATTGCCTCACTAGCAAAATTAGACAGAATGCACAGATTACTAGTTGTGGATAACCCAGGCAAGAAACCATGTTGTTCTGGGGCAAAATCATTTTGAAAATTTTTCAGTATATTCATATAGAGAATAGATTCAAATATTTTAGCCAGTGAATTAAGGATACTTATAGGACGATAGTCTTCTATATTGTTTCTATTACCTGATTTAAAAACTGGAGTAATGGTAGCCTCTTTGAGTTTGTCTGGAAAGGTGTTAGTTTTAAGAGATAGAATAAATAAATGTGATAATGGCTTTTGAAATATATCAGAACATCCTTTAAATATATAGGCAGGGATATTATCACTACCTGTGGCCTTTTTTGGCTTTAATTTTTTTATACTAACCTTCACATCTTCTTCACTAATAACTGAAAAGTTAAAAGATCCCTGTGAACTACCCTGATGTGTGGATGATACCTGATAAATTGAGCTAAAATGATGAGAGAAAGCCATGGCAATATCCTGAGGACCTGTATATGTATGATCATTTAAAGACATCTCGTGAGGAAAATCGCTGGTTTGTCTCCTACTTCTTATGAATGTCCAAAAACTATTTGGGTCATGCAAAATGTTATCTTCAATATTATTTTGATGCTGCATAAATTCATTTTTGATTTGCTTTTTAATAGTATTTCTAAGACTCTTGAATTTATAGTTATCGATAGCACTAGCTTTCCTTATTTTTATATGTTTGCTTAATTTGTTTTTTTGTCTGATTTTTTTAATAAGGTCTATACTAAAATAAGCTGGATATTTCTGTTTTTGTCTATTTTTAATAATTTTTTTTTGGGATGGCTTGATCAATGCAGTCATACAATTTATCGTAAAATTGATTAATACAATCTGTAGCAGTTATACAATTATACATATCTGACCAGTCAGTGTCGCTTATTAATTGATACAGAAGATTAAAGTCCCCCCTGGCATAATCATACCTATAAGACTGTTGTACATTACTCTCAGTGTATGAATTATCTTTATATTCTAGTAACATTTCTAGTGCCGGGTGATAATAATCTTCAGGTACCAAAGGAGACCCAGACCTAGTTAGATTGGTTATGGATATGTTTGACAGTATAAGATCATGCAGTTTATTTTTACAATTTGAAATTGTATTATATTGATTTAAATTGTTTAGATTTTGAAATTCTTTAAGCAAGCTGCTCTTTTCACAACTTAAGTTAATAAATCCAGGAATATTAAAATCTCCAAATATGATAATATTAACATTTTCTGACAATACTTGGTTTTAAAGTTCTAAAAGTTCTTCATAAATATCTAACCTTATACCAGGAGGTATATATACACAGGAGACATAAAATGAATATGTTTTAAACCTTACCTTAAGTAACAAGCACTCAACAATTATATTACAATTAACTTTAATACTTTCTACAATAAATTTCTTTTTTAATGCTGCCATAACTCCACCACCCAATGTCTTGCCACTGGCCCTATCTTTGCGGAAGACTATGTAGCGATTATCAAAAAGTTCTTCATCGGAGATTCCATCTATAAACCATGTTTCAGTTAATAGGATTATATCAAACTCTTCACTAAGAACATTGGTATATAGGTCACTTGTTTTAGTGCGTAGGCCTCGTACATTTTGATAGAAAATGTTTACATTTTGGGTCTGCAGTGTTTGTATCATTAATTCTGATTCTGAGGATCCATCTGCCTTGTTGGCATCCTCGTTTTTACTAAAAAATGAGACACGAGGGTACCAGATGGCCATACTTCCCTCTTCCAAGCTTTTTTTAGTTCATCTCTTCTGATGGTAACTTTCATGGACGTATAAAGTTCAGGGTTTTTAGATGGATGAGATTCACACCGTACATCTTTAAAATTGGGGTCTAAAAGCCGCTTCAAGTCTTCTGTGGTCGTATTTGGTGCAAGCCTAGTTACATGAAGGGATACACACTTAGGTACTGACTGCACATCCTTGGTTTCTTCATTATTCCCAACCATAAACTTGCGGTATCTCCTGCGGTATATTGTTGTCTAAAACATGATATCAGTTAATGATAATTATACAGTGTGGATATTAAGTCTTACCCTCCCTAGTGAACTCCGTTATTTAAGACAAAGATAAAAAACGCTCGAACCCGTAAATTTTTATTTTGATAGAGGTATTTTATAACATAAAAAAAATTGTTACCCCTTTCATCCACTTTACTTGAAAGCTACCCCCTCAAATTTTTTAAATAGAAGGGGGTCGTGCGATAGTTTGTTGGAAAGGGTTTGAAAAGAAGAATTCAAAAATGTATAAGTTTAAAATTTTGTATGGCATAATGGTTTTATTTAAAATAAAATATACAAAAAATAATGTATTAAATTACATCTTTAAAATTAAAGGAACTGGCAAATTACCCTAAAGAAAACTTAAATTACTGCAGGAGATGCTCGAAATGTTCTCCATTTACTTCCTGGCAGAAGTAGATTCTGTGTTTCGTTGCCTCCCTAACCCTTTGTAGGGTCTGCATATCAATCCTATCACATTCTTCGATTATTCTTTGACGGAGTTCATCAACTGTCGTCAACTGGCTCCCATACAGTTTGGATTTAAGGTAACCCCATAGGTAAAAATCTAGAGGAGTAAGATCTGGTGATCTTGGTGGCCATTCAATGAATCCACGACGTCCAATCCATCTTCACGGATACAAATTATTTAAAAAATTTCGAACGCCAGCATCGTAATGAGGCGGAGCCATCTTGCTGGAAAATAATATCTTGGGTGAATTCGCCTGGATTGTTTCTAAGCACATCATGAATTGCAGGAATTATTTGTGTTTCCAATAGATTATGATAGCTTTCCCCCGTTAAATTGCCTTCGATAAAAAAAGGGCCTATAATGTGATCCCCTAGTATACCTGCCCAAACATTTAATTTAGTACACTCTCGAAACAATCGAGGGTTTTCGTCAGACCAATATCTTACATTTTGTCGATGTACATGACAATTTAAATAGAATGTAGCTTCATCGGAAAAACAAATATGTCTTAAATAACTTGGATCTTGTGAAATATTATTATCCATAGTTTCACAATATTGCAGTCGTCGATCTGGATCATCCTCAGTCAATTCGTGCACCATTTTCATCTTATAGGGATGAAATTTTTGCTTTTTTAAAATGTTTAAGACAGTGCTGTGACTTACTTCGCATTCGCGAGCAACATTTCTAGTTGAACTGGATGGATTTACTACAAATTGAGACAAAATATCTACTTGCTTTTCCTCAGAAATCTTTTTTCTACCATCCCGTTTCTTGTTTTCGACAGAACCAGTTTCACAAAATTTGGTGACAAGTAGTCTATAGTAATGTCGATCAGTTGAACGATTCGGAAAAAGTTCATTAAATATTCTCACAGCTTCATGGTAGTTACGGCCTGCTTCGCTAAATATTAAATTGCTTCACATTTGTCTACTAATCCACGAGGTGGTGCCATTTTGATTGTTTTAAATTTTTAATACTAAAAATTTACAGTTTACCACTAAAGCTTACCAAATCTAAGTTCTTGTCAATATTCTTTACAATCAACAGTGCTAATTGCTTCGTTTTTATGACAGTTGTCAAAAACTATACACGCCAACTAGATTATTTAAAAAATTGTTCTAACCATGATATGTTTTAACGACACAAAAGTATTTATTCTGCAAAAAAATAATTCGGTATAAACGTTCAAGAATAAAAATTAAATAAATTTTGTTATACCGAATGTCCCATATTAAAGCAAAACCAGTGTACCTACTTTTGTATTGTTGTATCGCAAAGTGTATCTCCAAACAATAAATCGTTATTAACAAACAGATCCTTAAAGTTAAAGTAAAGTGTGATAGATTTTAGAATTCTTCTTTTCAAACCCTTTCCAACGAACTATCGCACGACCCCCATTGCCATTTAAAAAATCTGAGGGAGTAGCTGTCAAGAGTGTCAAGTGAAGGGGATGAAAGGGGTGACAATTTTTTTTATGTTATAAAATACCTCTATTAAAATAAAAATTGACGGGTCCGAGCGTTCTTCATCTTTGTCTTAAATAACGGAGTTCACTAGGGGGGGTAAGACTTAATATCCGCACTGTATAAATGGACTCATTGATTTTTCTGCGCTTATTCTTATTTCTGTTGGACTTGTGTGACTTAATAAAAATGCATCGTTTAAACAATTATTACATTTTATTGATAACTTTTCTACTTAAAAAAGATTTTTTGAACAAATTAAAATTTAGTGTACTTAATTTTTATTTTCGTATTATTCATGTGACAACTGATCGTAAAAATGACGGTAGTCTTTGGGTAAAATATTTTTTAAAGACATTAAGTGGTCGAATTTCTCTCTTTTGATTTTTAATGGACTATCTAGACGAGGAAGTTCTTGCAGTTCAGTAGCTTTAACTTTGTTATATCTTGATGGAAGAGCTTCCCAGTCGGCAACATGTCGCAATTTGAAATCTATGGTACCGTTTGAATTGTACCTATAAGCCAGCTTTGCGCCCAGGTCTAATTGAATTGACAAAATGTAACTGATAAAATGTTTTGAAAAAGCTATGTATAAGGTACTCGACGTTATAATTCTTGGGATGTAGTCTAGCTGTTCTACAAACATCAACATAATCTGCCGGTACATTTATGTTTCTATTTCGTAACTTGCGCTCAATAACGGAATGCATAGAATCGCATTCCATTTGAGTAACACTTCTGAATTATTGTAATTTTCCTAAGCACAGCTAAATTAAGTAAGGTATTTGCAATGGTTGCATTCCTTTTTTTGGCAGCCATATCCATCGCTCCAAAAAAATAAGCAGTTATTGTCGTCTTCACCATTATTTTCTGTTTGTGCAAGGTCATTTATTATAAAAGTGCTAATTATAGAAGCAAATGATTGTGCACTTAATCCTCCCTCGCCTTCATGCCAGATGTTACAGTAACCAGCTTTCGCCTTCAAATCATATACGGTGAAATTAGGCACAATAAGTTTGGTTTTAAAGTAAAGTGAACCAGCATTTGATTTAGGGCATAGAAGCACGCACTGCATGTCCATCGTAAAGACGCTATTATTAGATTGCTTATCCAATTCCTTCTCATGCCTCGCTTCATCTTTCTTTTGTATGTGTTGGTGATACTCTTCTTCGGTAATGTTTTTACTTTTAAATATAATGCAGACGTCGCACTCGTCTTTTTTGGTTTAAACAGACTAAGCTTCAATTCTTCAAACATATGACAAAAGTAAGCTATTGGCATTGGAGATTCAATAAATTTAGAACACCATGTTTCTTTATACAATCTGTGCAATTCTGATTTAGATTTCCAAATTGATTTAAGATACTGTTTTGAGGATGAACTTCTGCAATAATGAGATTCAACTTTTGCAAGCGATTTAAAAAAATCTTGCATGTGTTGTCTCTGAAAGATTTTCTTGTTTTTTTCTAATCCTGTCGTGTTCTCATTAATTGTTTTTTTGATATCTTCATTATTTTCTCTTTCTTCATTTCCTCTATTACTATTTGTATTTTTTTTTTGAACCTATTCTCTATCCTTCCATTGTTGGATGTAGGTCTCCCCCAGTTCTCTCCATCTTTCCCTATCTTGAGCTGTTCTCTGTCATGTGAGACCTTCTTGTTTCCTGATGTCATCTTTGCACCTCATCTGTGGTCTGCCTCTTGATCTCTTTGCATTGTATGGACGCCACTTTCCGATGGCATTGTTCCATCGTCCGTCTTGGAGACGTTCATTGTGTCCAGCCCATTTCCATTTCAGTTTTGCTGCTTGTTCTATCGCGTCTACTGTCTTTGTTCTGGTTCTGATCCACTGGTTACGTTTTCTATCTTTAAGTGATATACCCAACATTTTTGTCTCTCCATCGCTCTTTGTGCCTTCCTTATCCTATCCAAATTGGCCTGTGTAAATGTCCATGTATAGGAACTATAAAATAATAAAAGCAGTTGCAATATTTTTTTGGTTAATTTGTTAAAATTTTGTTTGTTTGTTTTGTGCTACGTCAAATGCGCAGCAATTTCAATTGTCAAATGTAAAATAACTTATAACAATAAGTTTAAAGTTTCAATTTGAGTCGTAAAAAAATATATTTTTATATTCCGTTTTTATTTGATGTTACAACAAAGTTACCTTTAAAATAATAGGAAATATAAGCATCTACTTCAATGTTTTCATTATAATTTTCTAAAAGCATCCTGTTTACATGAACTGCGAAGCAAAACGTTCAGTTTCTTAAACCCCACCGTAATTTTTTTCCATGAAATGTGTAGCATAACTATGATTAAAATCCGCTGCAGATGTTTCAATCAAAATAAATAATTGTTATAAAATGGTTCTCGAAGATTACCTACTGTAACAGTCGAAACAAAACATGAGGAAGAACTAAATGGCAGCTACTACTTCTAATTATTTTTTTCCAATGGTCATTAATTTCTATATTTAATGTAAAAGCTCTCGCCGGTGCTCTATAATTAAAAGCATAATTTTATGGTTACAATGGTTATTGTGATCACGAGAATTATTGCTGATGTAAGAAATCAATGGCAGAATTATTTTTTAAATAGATATTATAATTCAAAATGGAGGAATAAGTACCAGAGAAAGGAAAATACTCTTTAATTCTCTAGAAAGCGTTGATTATGGCGTTAAAAATAATTTATCTGTTGTAAGAAAAGTAGCATTTATCAGATTTCTTTTAGTAGATCTTTTTATTGCTGTTTATATACTAAGTGATATAAAAATCCGAACACTCATTATAAATTATTAGGTTTTGAAAATATTTTGTACAATTATATAGGGTAGCAAAACAAACAAAACGATCAAAATGTCAATATGATTAGAACTACTTACAGGGGTTAATCAATTAATTATGTGTTGATGCACCTCGGTGGCAACACACTCTTGGCTGCGCCTGGGCTCCTTAACTTCTGGGCTAATTAACTCCTCCCGAAGTGCTCCCAAAGTTTGAGGAGGATGCTCTAAATTAGGAAGTCTCCGACTCATCATGTCCTTCTTCTTATAGTGCCGTCTCTCTACGGAAAATGGCAATCATAATGGCTATTCTTATTTTTAAACTTGCTGCCCTAAACAAATCAATCGAAACATTTCTTCTTCCTTGAATCTTTTTCTGTGTTATGAGTCTCAAAATTTCTGATTTTGGTCCCTTCATTACGTGGCTTAGGTATGCCAGTTTTCTGGTTTGTATAGTAGTGATTAGTTCTGTTTCTTTACCAACCCTCTACAGTACTTCTTTATTTGTAATTCTATCAGTCCATTATATTTTTAATACTCTGCGGTAACACCATAGTTAGAAAGCCACATTTCTAATTTAAATCAAATTTTTTAATATCCAAGTCTCAACTCCATTAAATACAGTTCGTCAAGTTTTGGATTAGATATTACACACTACATACAGCGCTTAAATCGGCAACTTTGCCTCTCCGATCTAATTATTTGTAATTCCCCAATCCAGTCCGACATCTAGACAGAAAACGAGAAAACCATTTAGTAACACATAACAATGCATGGGATATACACCTCCGTCTGTCGATTTTTGTTTCCACTTCTTATGCCCGGTTCATTTCTTATAACATACTCGATAAAAATAGACTGACCTTTACAAGGCTGTGCATTTTTAATATTGTGAACAATTTTTTGTGGTTGAAACAAAAATAAAAGCGGATTTAAATATACTCGTATTGAAAATAAAAAAAAATCCTAGTAAAATAAGAAATAATTCTTGATGCCCTACAGAGATGATTCAAATATTTTACTTTTTACGGCTAAACAGTACCCCAACCTGTCATAAACTCCTGCGGACAGATGAAAGAGTTTTTGCTGTAAAGAATTGGATAATTCTCTTATTCGGTTTTTTAATTCATCAAAATTTTGGGCCTAGCCTCAGGATGATCGTAGATGATGCTTTTTAAATGTCCCCAAAAGTACGTGGGTGTAAGATCTGAAGATGGCGCTGGCCACTTAATATCGCCTGTTCCACTGATAACTAGATACGGGAAAGTATTGTTTAACTACTAGATTCATCCAATCGATGATGTCTTAGTTTCCGATTGTTTGTTCTACTGGTAATTGATTTTCTAGGTTGGCTATAGAATCAACTTCACAGACATCAGTTTCATTTTGAACGTCTTGTGTTTTGTTGTCTATCTTAAATAATTTTTTCCACGACTTCTGAATAGTGGACACTTTTACGTCGTCGCAAGCAGATGCAATCCAATAGCAAACATCTTTAACCGTGATCTTCTTCAATGCCTCAATTACAATCAGCCCTTTATCCAGCTTAGTTAGCAGTACCTGAAGAAGCTTTCGCCGATAATTCCTCTTCATTGCTTCTATAACGCCCTGGTCAAATTGTTGGATGAGAGACGTCATATTGGGTGGAAGGAACACAACTCTTATGTCATCACTAATCAATTCACTCGCATTTGGGTGGGATCGTGCGTTGTCCAACAACAACAAAGTTTTCCTGGGCAGATTTTTGTTTATTTGATAGGCATCAATTTTGTTTATTTGGTAGGCACGAAGTCATTAAAAAACCAGTCCTTAAAAGTGTTACAGTCCATCCATGCATTGCGTTGGTTGCTATAGATTGTAGGTAAGCAATTTATTTGAACATTTTTGAATGCCCTTGGATTTCTGCATTTTCCAATTAAAAGAGGTTTTATTTTAATGAACCAGAAGCATTGTTGCAAATCATGATTGTGACTCTCTTTTTGCTTTTTTTGTAACCTGGTGCAGTTGCTTTATTTTTAGCAGCTAGTGTTTTCGATGGTAGCATTTTAAAGTGAATGCCTGTCTCATCACAGTTAAATATTTGGTCTGATGTTAGTCCATTTTTAAGAATACTGTCTTAGCTAGCTTTGGTCTTCTGGAATTGAATAGCTTTAGCTTGGAGTATTCGACCACTTATCGGGCTGCAGAATCCTCTCATTTGTGAAAACCACAAGAACAACGCCTCAGAAGTTTGTTCATAGTCTCCTTTCTTCATAGTCTTCCGGGCCAATCCACTACCACTATTCACACTTTGGTTGACCCACTGTTCGATTTCATTCCGCTTACGCTTCCAATCTTCAACAGTTACTTCTCCGACAACTAAATCTGAAGCAACCTTCTTTATAGATTCACCCTTGTCCAACCTTTTAATTGCATTCACTTTTGTTTCCAAAAATACAACCACTCTCTTCCGCTTTCCACTCATATTGCACAGAAAACTGCTCTCTTACACTCATGTGTAATCATGAATGTATTTCATCAGCTTATAAAAAAATAATTATGAAACCAAAACTAATAAACTCGAATAAATACACAAAACAGTACATAAAAGGAAAAATTTTACCGTACAGTAACTTAATTTGATGATCTGAATGACAGCAAACAAATAATTTGACGATCTGAACGACAGCAAACAAATCGGTAGTTCAATTCACACTCATTGACATAGAAAGTAATAGGAAGTTGAAGACAAAACACGGCACAGAAATTTTTGGAAATAAGGCGGTGATCAATTTCTGAGAATTTTGACTTGACATCAGCTTGACCTAAAGCATACCTTACACACAATTCTCTTTTTATCAATAATCCACGATTTCCAATGCCGATATAACTTGTGACCATCGACTCCTTTTTTTATTACTCGATATTGTGATTCAAAAAGGATAACGCAGCAGTTTAAAATTCTAAATGAATCTGTGGCTTAGTCTAGAATATGCTGGTGTCTGATCGTCCTATAGTGGAGCAGTACGGCAAGAGATAAGGGCTTGCGGCTCGGTGATACTCCTCCATAGATCCCTACCGAAAGGGCGTACTGCCTAAATACCGGTGTATATAATATATACTGTGATTTAACAAGACTATAAAAGTAAAACCAAGGCGAAATTTTGCTTCGGTTAACCGAGGGGCTCGGATAACCTAGACTCGGATAATCGCGATTCTACTGTACTAGCTAACTGAACTAGCAAACATTCTCGAGGATTCTGCCTTTAACGTGAAAAAAATCAATGGCGAAGATTATAAAGAGTCGCCTGTAAAGTCAATGTGGCAGTCAATGTGGTCTACAGCAGAAATGGTACAAGAAAAATATTTTACGGAGTACGGCATAAAAATCAATCCTTTCACATATATATATATATCTTTCAATGTGCAAGATTGACCAAAGATAATAAGCGGAGGCAGCTTCAAAGTGTTCAAGAAAAAAGAAAACTTAGTTCAAAATTATCCACCGAAAAACTATTAAAAATCATCCAAAGCAAAAAAAAGTTTTTTCACCTTTGCTCATTTGAACTTGCTTGGAGAGACAATGAGACCGTAAACCGCAAGATTCACTTTTTCCAGAAGGAATTTGATGTTACGGGCCGAATTGAATACAACAGCATTTTTTCCAAAACAAATCAAGGCGGTTCGAAGAGTTTGGCAAGCAGCAAATGGCTGGTAAGAAATTCATCAAATTAAGGAAAAAAAAGGAGACCAAAGATTTTATCAGACAAACTCTTTCTTACCTTTCATACCAACTGGAAGAATGGATCTTGGTACAAAAATTGTCCACACCGTATCTAAGTGGACAAAAATGTCAGCTGAAAAAATTGGAATAGACAAAAAAAACATAAAATAACAAACCATTCTCATCGATCTTCAGCTGTGTCAGCCTTGTTCAAGCAAGGTGTTTATCAACAGGAGTTAATTAAATTAACGGTTCACTCAAATGCAAGCTCTCTACAACCATATTATCTGCAGTTGGATTCCAGTCACCACCAGTAGTTGATCGAAAATCTCAGAACAACAAATGAAGCTGAACCTTCGAGATCCCAAATGCTACAGTCAATAATACACAAAATCATGCTTTGGTAGAAAAGAATGGGCAAACTACTATGGCTTATAACAGGGCCGCCGCTACCATGTGTGCCAAGTGTGCATCGCACACGGGCGGCCAACAATAGGGGCGGCCAAAACCAGTTCACTGATGATAATACTTTTTTAAAACGAAAATAAATTCAAATAATTAAATAGTAATGATTCAGATAATTCTGTGAACTCTAATATTCCAAACAATAATAATTATTCAGTACGTGATAATACTCAAATGCGTTTCATTTATCATGTATACTACTTTTTTTCATCCTAATCTAAAATAAATGTCAGAAAATATTATTTATTGTATGAACTGTCGCCCTTTTGCAGGTACAGTCATAGGTAGCAGTTTCGGGAATACTTTTTAATTAAAAGCGGCTGGCGGCTTTCGGACTTCAGTTATTTGGGATTTCACACGTAGATACTTTACAAGAATTTAGGCAAGTGGTTGTAAAGTTTCTGTTATAATATTGTTCCTATGATTATGTTTATAGATGGGTTATTATGTCTTATTTAGTCTTAGTTCAGAATTCGATGAATTTAGACACGCTTTTGATAAACGATTTTGTCTGTAAAATATAGTAGTGTATCCGTTTCTTTTGCACAGTAGGTACTGTATTTCGAAGTAACGTCGAGATCAGAGCAATTTTATTCGTATACACGTTACGGCTACATATTATTTGGAGAAACATTATTTGGACAACTTATTTGAAGTGTTTTTGGAATTTACTTTGTTAAATTCGCCCGGCTTCATTCTTAACTGATAATTTCAAAATGTGCGAAAGAAAAAGAAAACGACTTTCAGGCTTTCAATATAGAAAAATAAAAGAGGCAAAAACTGAGGACAAAAAAAAAGTTAGCGGTGCACTGTAATTATTTTTGATGAAAAACATACATGAAAAAAGAGAAGACTCGTAAATAATTTTTATTACCTTCAACCTTAAGCGAAGTTCAAACCATAGAAAAAAGTACCAAACAATTGAATATTCCCGCGGATAGAGACGGAGGATTTGATGACAATAATAGCGATAGTGGGAGTGCTGATGCTGAAACGCCTGAACCTGAAACCACCAACCAAGACAGAACAATTAATGTTCCAGTTAATCTGGATTGCAGTGTAGAAAGCTCCAGCATATACTTGGTTTCAGATGATCCCGGAAAATGGCCTGCAAATATGAATCCGGTTGAAAATGTGCAACCGATTTATATGAAGAAATTAAAGCTATTCAACCATTTTTTTGCGCAGAAAAAAGGCCTAGTGATATTCTTGAATATATTTACGAAAATAATCTTGTATCAACATTTCCCAACTTAACTATAATAGTACGTATATTCCTAACTCTACCTGATACTGTAGCTACGGGTGAGCGGTCGTTTTCAAAACTTAAGATTATTAAAAACTATTTACGATCCTCAATGAACTTTCTGCTTTAGCAATGTTATCTATAGAACATGAAGATTGTGCGACATTGGACATTAAAGATATTGTCAAAAAGTTTTCTGAGACGAAAGCCCGAAAAGCCTTTCACCTATTCACGGTTCATTTTAATTAAATGGACGTTTAAATTAGGATATTAGGATATACATATTCTGGACGTTGGATCATGGTTATTAAATTAGGATAAAGGACGTTTAAATAAGGATATTAGGATGGGATATTAGGATATACATTAGGATATACATTAGGATAATATATGGACGTTGGATCATGAAGATTAGTCTAAATGTTCAAGTAAGTATTTATCTATTTACAAATTATTATTGTTATATTATGCATCTTCTGCACATTATGAATGTATGGCAAATATTAAGTGGCACACGGGCGGCCAATACCTTAGCGGCGGCCCTGGCTTATAATAATTGTATATTTAACATTGTTAACAAATAAATAAAGATTATGTTTCGTTGATCTTCTTTAGGTACCGTCTCCTCTAAGGAGGTTGGTAATCATCACAGCTATTTTCACTTTTGAGATTGCAGCTCTGAACAAGTCGACGGAACTGCAATTATACTACTTTCTCAGATTGTTGAGCCAGGAGATGCGTCTTCTCCCAATACTTCGTTTTCCCTGTATTTTTCCCTGCATTATGGTTTGTAGCAACACATATTTATCCCCTCTCATAACGTGGCCGAGATATTGTAACTTTCTTATCTTAATCGTATTCATGATTTCCATTTCCTTTGTCATCTTTCTGAGGACCTCAACATTTGTTATTCGGTCTACCCAACTTATTTTTAATATTCTTCGGTAGGTCCAGCAGTTTTCGCAGATAGTCTGGACGGTTTGCAAAGAATAATGTCGCGTATATCAGATATAAGTAGAGAACACGGACTTGATCTTAACACGAAGAAAACAAACTACATGGTAGTCAGTAAGCGCGAAATATTAAATACACAACTTTTGGTTAACCAACATCTAATTGACAGAGTGGACAGCTACACATACCTTGGTACCAACATTAACAGCAAATGGGATCACTCCAGTGGAATAAAACAACGCATAGGCAAAGCGAGATCGGCGTTCATAATGATGAAGTCTCTTTTCAGAAGTCACGATTTACCACTTGCTACCAAAATCTCTCTCATTAGATGCATTGTATTTTCTACGTTATTATACGAAGTAGAGGCCTGGACACTTTCCGAAGCTTCTTTAAGAAAACTCGAGGCATTCGAGATGTGGTGTTACAGACGTATTTTAAGAATTTCATGGGTGGATCATGTGACTAATTTTGAGCTCCTATGTAGAATAGGCAAGGAATGCGAGATTATTAACACCATCAAAGAGCGCAAACTAGAATATCTTGGCCATGTTATGAGGAATGAACAGAGATACGGCTTGTTGCAACTCATTTTTCAGGGCAAGGTATTTGGAAAGAGAGGACCAGGGAGAAGAAGAATATCTTGGCTTCAAAACCTGAGAAAGTGGTTTAATACATCGACAACCGGACTATTCAGAATAGCAGCAAGCAAAGTTAGGATAGCCATGTTGATCGCCAACATCGGGAACGGATAGGCATCGTAAGAAGAAGAAGAAGGTCCACATCTCGAATGCTTCAAGTAGATCGCTCACCTCTTTCTTTAAGGTCCAGGCCTCCACCCCATACAGCAGCCCCAAAAACACATATGAACGTAATATTCTTATTTTGAGTTGCAAACTAAGGTCTCTACTGCATAATACTTTTCTCATCTTATAACTGTTGCTCTAGCTTGTCCAATTCTCATTTTTATTTCTTCTGTATACTCGTTATTTTCATTAATAATTGTACCAAGATATCTGTATTTTTTTACTTTTTCTATTGGAATCCCTCTTATGTTTAAAATGTATTGTTGTTGTGTTTTGGAAATTGTCATAAATTTTGTTTTATTAGCATTAAGCGTTAGTCCGCTTTCCTCACTAGCATTAGTTTCGTTGATATGGTGCATTAATTGTCTCGTGACAGGCAATAAAGTTTCATACCAGTTGAAAATATTGCCGCCAAAATTTTCTCTCTTATGATATGTATATACGATAAAACCAAATCAAAGAAGTGAAGTAGTTTTGAGATGTTGCATAATCGATCCGTATTTTGGTTTTTGACACAAGCTATTTGACTTAATTTGTTATGAATGGAGATGGGCAGGACATGTTGCAAGAATGAAAGACGTCAGTTGGACAAAAAAATTGCTTGAGTGGAGACCACGGGCTGACAAGCGAAGCCGAGGAAGACCCCCAACGCTATGGACCGACGACCTTAAAAGAATCGTGACCAATTGGATAGCAGAGGCGCAGAACAGAAGCAGATGGAAAAGTCTAGAGGAGAAAAGTCTGATGATGATTTGACTTAAATTAAATATATACATAAAACACATTTTGAAGCTTTTTCTAACCTCAAAATGGTCTCGTTTTTAAGCAACAAAAGATTTTTTGTTGTATAAACCATAAAAGCAGATAAACTATTTTCCATTCAATTTTATTGCTGAGAAAGGACATATTACCCATCCAACATTGTATCAAACAATTTACTTTTCATACATCATAACTGTATATCCAAGTAATTTGTTTTACGTATTTTATTTATACCCATAAAAAGTACATACATATTTCGCGATAATTGTATACTCTCCGCTTGCATATAACATTTGAAATGTTTACGAGAAAAGAAAATTATCGTTTGCAGACGTAAATCACATTGTTAAGTGTATACCACACATCTGATTTCATCGACTTGGATTAGAACTGACAATCACTCATCAATATTTTATACTTTCCCAAGCCAGTATCCTGTTTAATTCTAGAAAGTTTTCTGTTTAAATAAGTGATAGAATGATGTGATGGCGTAAATTATATATTTTGTAAGTCCAAATGAAATGCGTGTATTTATATGGTCTTTTTTTGCTCTCTCGATTTACGTTATTTACGATTTACGAGAGAATATAGTTTTTTAGGTGTTTTAAAACACGGTTCTGTGTATACGTTTCTACCCATCTTCCGTATAATTCTAATCAATTAGAATATACTTAAAAAAAACTAATACGGAAGTAGAAAACTTCAAAATTTGTATATTGGTATAAAAACTTTTTTGTTAAAACTTGTTAAAAGTGTCGTCCAAAAATTAGAGATGCATAACGTTTTAGACCTAGCTCAGATCAATCTCAGTGCCTTCTTTTGGTACTTGTAGCTAACACTAAAGTTACAGTGAAGACTTCAATATATGGTTTACATATTAAATTTAAAATATAATGCGACTCTAGGTCGATGACAATGGTTGTAAATGTTAGGTTAGGTTAGCATTAGAAGGCCCTTATGATGCGCCAGGTTAGCATCTGGCGCATCATAAGGGCCTTCACGTTTTACTCTTTTTCAATTAGTCTTGAGTGAAATGTCTTTAATCTTTTCTATCAGCCTCTCTTGCCTAACTCTTGTTTCTTCCGACCCCGAATGGCTATATATGGTCACTATATTTCTTTCTACTACATACTCTTCTACAAACAAAGTGAGGGTAGCCAGACATGGCGATAGGTTGGATAGTAGCAGCTGGTTCCAAAACTGATCATGCGGCGAGAATGATAGCCACAGAAACGGCACATATATAGGCAATGGAAAACTACTACACTATTTTCCCAAGAGAATTTCTTCCCATAACGATGACTATTTCAGTAAGTAAAGATGGGATGTGTAGCGACCCGACTCACACTCGGTGCTATCTCGGTTCCGGGTCGGATGGTGTGAAATATGCTACTGGCTGCCAAAGTGTGAGGGACCAGGCACCTGGCATAAATTTTGCGACTGAATCCAAGTTTTCACTCAATTTAAGAAAATGTCAGCGAATTAGTACATGGAACGTCCAGTGACTGATCCAAAACCCTGAAAAGTTACACATAATTGAAAAAGAAATAGGAGGCCACAATTTTTCGGTATTGAGACTCTCAGAAACTCACTGGAAAGGTAAAGGGCATTTTAAAACAACTGCTGGTAACGTCGTCTATTTTTGAGGCCCAGATAACACAAGTATAAATAGAGTCGCAATAATTGTACCCTTTAAACTGAACGACTGTGTAATTGGATATAATACTATTAATGATAGAATATTATCCATTAAAATAAGAATATCCACCAATATCCACCATCAACTCCTGTTATTGAACGTTCGACTTCGTTTTAGAGTCCCCAAAAGAAGGCTCCTAAGAAAAGTTATGTCACTAAATCCATCAAAAATCAATTACTTCCAACAAAACTTAGAAGAAGCTCTTTCTTTAGACCAAGTAGATAGAGACCCTGAGAGCACTTGGATCTATCTGAAGCAGAAGTTCAGAGACGTATTGGTATGGCAAAAAATGCGATGAGTCGCCTAACTAAAGTTTGTAAAGACAGATCTATCTCTTAAAATATCAAGATGAGACTGGTGAATGCCTTTGTATTCTCAATATTTCTATACGGGGCAGAGACTTGGACCCTTCGCTGACGAGAGTGCCAAAAAATGGAGGCCTTTGAGATGAGGTACTGGAGAAGAATGCTGCACATACCTTGGACAGCTCATAGGACAAACGTTTCTCAGTAATGGGAAAACGACAAAAGAGAGAGAGATAAGGTATACAATAAGATAAAGTGCTGAGAGTTGCCACACTTTTTATAAAAACAGAATCAAAGTCGTGTAAAAGGGTAATTAGAAAAGTAACAAAATTATGTACAAAGTATTTGGAAATTAAAAATAAACATTGAAATGAAAAAGCTTTCTATTTCTAATACTAAAAAAATATTAAAAAACGGTTGCCTGTAAAGTCGGTTTTACGGGCGAAGATTTTACGTGACAACGTCTTTTTCTCGGTAGAATATTTATTGATATGAATATTATTAAATTGCACAATAGTTGTTTGCAGTTGAAACGCTCTGTTTCTTCTCAATCGACTGAATTACGATTGATTGCAGAGTGATTTAAACTAATAATTTACTTAACACTATCAACATTTGTCAATAGTATGACATAACCTATAAACTCAGTTTCTCAACTTTTGTGTCAATCTAACAATTAATCAATCAATCATAGTTTACGATAATGAAATATTAGTGTACAATTATTTACCTTTATTGTTGTAGTTGTTGTAAATGACGAATCTAAGCACTCTACATGTTCACTACAGACACAGCTGACGATACTTTAACCACACGTGTGAACTTGTATTATGACGCTTTCTCGGTTTTCCAACGCCAAGAACGCTCGAGAAAGACAGACACAAGCACGCACCGATTCAACGCGCCTAATTCTCTAGTGCTGCGCGCGCAGCGGACCGATCATGTTTGAGTGGGAGAGAGACGCAAGGCATTCGCCGGTCCGGCGGGCCTCTCTCTCGTTCGGTGACTCATCGTAACAGACGTGATCGGGCGTTACACTTTTTCATGAGTGACTCCGAGCCACAACCTAATTTAAGACGTTGTCACGTCAAAAAAATTGTGGTTTTGCGGTTTCTCCTGCAGGGTACGGAGAGTTGCTCCAGGTGGTATGGAGAGATGCCTCCATACGTTTTCTGTAAGTGAAAGATGCCCTTCTAGTTTAAAAATTCATTCTCTTTAGTTCTGCTCTCTTACATGAGTTACACGTATTTAAATACATGGTACAGTTCTCATGCAACCATTTGTTACAAGTAATACAGCAAATCCAGTTAACAGTTTTCGCTGTACAGAACGTCTGTACTCTTCAAAACATTTAACACAGTGATATTTTTCATTCGCATTATCATATGTTTTTTTATTTCTTTTACTGCAGAGTTTCTTAGCAGTTTCGTTACGATCTGGTTTTTCTGTTATTTTTTGTTTTTTACTCTGATTATTTAAATCTGTATTCTTCTTGTTTGCAGTTTCTCTTTCCTATTTTTTCTCTTTTCGCCACTCGCCAGTATGTCCTCTGGAGAATTAAGTACAGTAACTGACTGTTTTCTTTTATGTAATGAAATAGAAATTTTTGGAACAGACCTAATTTCTTATAAAAATTTACTCGATGTGATATCAACGTCATCTACACAATCTTTTGATGTACTGGGCTGAGGTTCTGGGGTGTTATCTCTGCTCGGTATTGTCGAAATTTCAGTAAGTTTCTGGTCCAGTTGATTATTTGTTTTTGTAATTCCTAACTGCTCATTTTTTTAAACTAAAGGATTATTTTGACCGGATATTGCATTTGCAGCTGTAGCAGCACGGCACCAAGCTTTTGTCTAAAGGCTGCATTGCTTGGGTACAGTGACTTAATGGGTAAGCACATTAATATGCCATCATTTATTTCAATTAGAAGCATTTCAACATATGTGCGATGTTCCCATCCATAATTAGTAAGGTTTTCCGGCTGGTTTTCCAGGAATAAAATGTGTTTCCAGCCAACCTTAAAAAAATCTTGGATGTTATAAAAGAAGACTTCTTATTCATGTAAAAGAAAGAACCAGCAGGTAGGCCATCAATTTGGATGGTTTAATTAACATCTGAATTTCGTACTCATCCATATTAAAAGTGTTCGCTGGATGGTCTAATAAATTACTTTCAATTAAAAATTTTGTTAGTAACTCGAAGAATTTGCCTACTTCTGACCTATGCATTCCTTGAGCTCTTGCTAATGACAACCCCTCTGATTGTCGTAGGCAAAGGTCTGGGTTTATTTCCATAAAACTTCTCAACTATCATTACTTCTCATTTAATTTGTTTGACAAGCCTCTTCTCATTGTCCTTTCCAAGAATACCTGAAACAATCCAAAACATTATTTTTATTGCATATAAGTAGGTACTGAGCTCATTTCAACCATTTAAACAAAAAACACAATTTACCTTCTGGTACTAGAGCTCCTTTACTATGCTTTCCAGATTTTATCTTTCTGTCAATTGTACGTGCTGGTACTTCATATCTTCTTTCTACTTCTCGTTTTGATATCTCACCGACCTAAACCGTATTTATTGCTAGACTTAATTGCTTTTCAATATAATTGCCCCTGGGGTTAGCGGTTTGCTTGAATTTACTTCCTCGGCATTGTAAATTTACCTGACCAAAATTGAAAATTTTTACTTTTTTAAATTAATATTTCGTCAAATAAATCTACATAATATAAGTACGGCATGTCTCCGTACCAAAAAGTGCGGCATCTCTCCTCTTCTGGTAAGGAGAGACGTAGCACTAAATCACGTGGGACTGACATGCAATACTAACCATAAATATAAATTATAACCACGAAACAACTAAACGTAATACAGAGAAACTAAATTTCTTCTTCTTCTTTTTCTTCTTCCTCTTTATAAGCAATTCTGCTTGTTCGTTTGCAGATTAATACCTCTATGAAAGGTTGTCACTCGATCTTTTGTGAGGTCGTCCGATATTTCTTTTGCCGATTGGTGACTTACCTCTTGCTATTTTGGCTACACGGGTCTCCTCCATTTTGCATATGTGGTTATTACATTCTTTTTTTCTATTTTGTACTTTTGTACTTCATCTCTCACTTCTTTCTCCATGTCTCCATACCTAGACAGTGTAATTCCCAGGTATTTTATTTCGGTTACTTGTTCAATACTGATGCCATCAATTTCTATTTTACATCTGGTTGGTTCTTTGCTGACTACTATTGTTTTAGTTTTCTGAGATGAGATTGTCATATTAAATTATTTTGCTCTTATGTTAAATATGTGGAGCAGTCTTTGCAGACTATCTTCATCTTGGGCTATCAATATTGCGTCGTCAGCATAACAGAATATTTTTATTTCTTTGTTTCACATTCTGCATTCTCTTTCTTTGTTAACGCTTTTGGATTTCATACACGATTAAATTGAAGAGCATGGGGCTCAATGAATCCCCTTTTCTTATTGTGCCGCCTATTTTATAGATTCTGTAAGTTGTCCATCTATTCTGACCTCCATTTTGTTGTTTTGGTAGATGTTTTCGATAGTTTTTATAATATTTAGGGGAACTTCTGTATTATACGGAAGATGAATTACGTCTTTAAGTCTTACTCTATCAATAGCTTTCTTTAGGTCAATCAGACACAGAAACGCTGGTCTATTATACACTAGTGATTTCTCAGTAATTTGCTTTATAACGAATATTGAAACTAAATTTAACCTATATTAACTTTCTCAAAGCATGAGGTGAAACTTAAGGCTACAAAATTATATCTTACAGAGTTAATTTTAACACCAACAGTTTCTTCACTTTCGAAAACTACCAATCTGCACCTACAATCAGTAATAGACTAACAGACTCAGTGACTGTACATTTCAACAGTTTGTTATTTGAGATATGCCTACCACGTGACGTGCGCCATCTCTCCCCACGCGACATTTCTCCGTACTTTACCCTATATTAAAAATCTGAAATTATCAGAAAGTTAATTAAAAACAGGTATTCTTCTTCTTTTTCTTCTTCAGCCTTCAGTAATTCAACTTTGGACATATGCCTCCCCCAAATCAATCCAATGTCTTCTATTTTGCGCCACTTGCTTCCAGTTGTGTCCTCCGATCCTCTTAATATCATCAGCCCATGTCATTTGTGGTCTTCCCCTGCTTCTCTTTCCTAACCATGGCCTCCACTGGTGTATTTCGTGATTCCATCTCTTATCCTTCAGTCGGGCATTGTGTCCTGCGAAGCTCCATTTTAATTTGGCAGCATGTTCTCCTGCGTCTTTTACTTTCGTTTTGCTTCTAATCCATTTGTTTGTTTTTTTGTCTATAAGTCTCACCCCTAGCATAGATCTTTCCATTGCTCTTTGTGCTTTTACTATTTTATCCATATTGGACTTGGTGAGTGTCCACGTCTGTAAACCATACGTGAGTATAGGGAGGATACATTGATCGTAAATTCTGGTTTTGTAAATCACGTTTAATATATATTAAACAAAGATTTATCCTCTTGGACAAAAAACAATTATATAATGTATTAAAAGCTCTTTTAATTATTGTACGTCTCAGAGACCTCACGTCTGCGACGACGTGACATTTTTTTTACTTCAGTAATGACGGGTTAACTTTCAAAAATATAATACAATGATGTATGAGTATATTATTATATTTCGTCGGATATTAATGTCGCAAGGATAAATATTAACAGTCTATGGTATCTATAAAATAATTCAATATAAATGACACAAAACAAATATTTGGATTATTTTAAGTTCTGTTTCTGTTTTCGTATCAATAAAATTAAACATTGCGGTTAACTGAGAACTATTCGCGGTTTTTAATTGAATTTTAGACAGCTGGTGCCATATTAATCTAATCGAACACCCACACTTCTTTAGAAACTGCTTGGTCTTAGTCATATATTATTATTTCACTTACATTTAAAAATATCATCTGTCTCTCTTTTTTAAGTATCATTTCCGTTACGAATGTATGAAATCATTATGACAATATTGACTTATTTTAATTGCACTGAATAACTTTGAATAACTACAGAATTTGCTGAAGCGCTATAAATAGCTATATCGTAGTAAAATACAGATAAAATACAGAAAATAAAGATACTTATATATTAGATTATGTGTGGCACAATCCAAAAACACTCTAAAATAACCTAAGAAAAGAAACAAGAATTATATTTTATAAGGTACTGGCACTACTGGCAGCGCCGGTTTCAACTTCGCAAAAATGTAAAGAATACAGTTGTTTGGGAAAATATTTACTATTTATTTACATATTTTACATTTAATATTGTTATTACTGTATTATAATATGATCTTGTTTAATGGTATATTCTAACTACTCATTTACTTTAAAACATTACAGTATATTTTTTCTCCTATTCAGCAAACTCTGATTATCAAACTGGCTGTTCCGTCTCATTATAGTTTACTTCATGTTGTTTGTTGATTTTACTTTACTATTTTGGATTGATATCGGTAATTCTTAAAGTTTGGGTAAATTAGCTTCCAAAAATCTATTAAAAGATTAAAATGTTTATCAGTTTTACATATTTCTGAGGAAAATTTGTAGATAATAATCCCTATCTTTAGAAATTAGGTAGTTTTACCATTTACAGTTAGTCGGATCAAGCGGTTCATTGTTCTCGTATCCGCTACGTATTTATGTATTTCTGAGACAGGCAATACATGCTTTCTCAAGATAAAATATTATAGCTTTTAGAAACGGCCTCCCCTCCACTAGGGGCTTCTGTTAGACGTTTTGTAATGTATTTTTAGGAGTATCATTCGAAACTCAGTTCTGTACACACGTTTAGCTTAGTCAATAAAAGTTCTATCAAAATTGTCATCGTATATTATTTTAATTTGATAAAATAGTATTTTATAGCAACTATATTTCACGGTAAAGTAATCGTGAGCCAAACACTGGCTAACACATTTTAATCTGTTTTCAAGTTCAAAAAAATTCACTTGTTAAAATATTAAATTTCTGCGGAATTGTATCAAGTCTGGGCGACCGTTTTAAAACTCTGATTTATGAGGATTCGCTTCCTGTGACCTCCCCTTAGAATTTTAAGGTACAGATTTTTATCCTTACAAATGCTTACAAAGAGAGATTGAAACAAGACATCGGATTGTAAACATCTACAGTTTATCGGAGACGCATAACGACCTCTTGCGCCTCGGCGCCTCCGTCCATTCTATAAAAATAAGGGCTTCGACACTATTTTACTTCTTTAGAAATTAATACACTATACTCAAACGGTAAGTGCTTTTTATCTGTATAGATAACATTAATGAGTTACACCAGGTATTTGCCTGATTTTTCAAATAATTGCTAATTTATTCACAATCAAAATATTGCATTTTTTTCGATATTATTCTAATCATTTAACCAGCTACCTTAATAAGTTTTACACAAAACAACAGTCAAGGAAGGAAAACAAAAATATGCACATTTAGAGACCAAATTAGAAATGAAGATATAATAGCCGAATTAAATACATTTTTGATGAATGACAGAATACAAGAAAAACACATTAAAATGAAGAGAACATATTAAAAGAAGGAACCAAGATAAATGGGTAAAACACATTGTAAAATATAAACCATGCAGAAGAAAGAAGAGACGTGAGACGGCCCAGAAGAAGATAGCAAGGCCGAAGACGGAGCAAGCTTGAATTTTAAGTCGAATCCTTGGAGTGAAGAAGATTGTTTTTTTAGAATTTTTGGTTGTAAGGAAAGGTTTTTAAACATATAACTTCTTTTTTTAATTAGAAGATTTTAAAATTCTGGTCGCTAATTATTTTGTTCTAAAATATCCTTAACTTTTTTTCAAAATTTCGGAATGATATTGTGTAATTATAATTTAATATGCAACATTACCATAAGAATAATAAGAGTTTAGATCTGGAAGATCATGTACAAATTTTATCAAATTGCTATACCACAGAATATTCGGCAAAACCTAAATAGATCAATCAAAGAAGTTTATAGGGAAAACACAATTAAGGAGCGGGAGACGATAAATTTACAAAACATATTAGACCACACACTGTTCTTTTCTTGTTAATATCATTATGGATAAGGTAATAATGGAAGTGCGCAAAGGAAAAGAATATGCAGAGTGAACCAAAAGTCCGGAAACGCTCAATTATCTCTTAAATGGATGGTCCAAATTATACAAAAATAGGAATACACCTTTTTTGGAATATAAATATTTGAAATTTGATGTTTGTAACGTTGTCAGATTTACCATTTTTCTGATATCAGTAGTCATTTTGGTTTTTTAAAATGCAACAGCCAAAAGTATTCAACACTTTTGATTTTATATAGTGAAGAACATCTTTAGAAAATAAAACAAAAGCCTAGAAACGCCTAGTGGTCTCAATAAATTTTTTGATTCAAACTATGTACAACTAATTTGAAAATAATAAAAGTTTACTACATTGCTAAAGTAATGTTTACCTCATCAAGTGTCCAAAATATTTCTCCGTTGTTAATATGACAGTATCCTAAACTATGGTAAAATGCGTCTATTACATTTCTCTACGTTTCTTTAAAACTTACTGATTTGGTTTTATCAGTTCTACTTTTTAAGTATCCCCAATAAAAAAATCTTTAGGGTTAAAATCGGGTGAACAAGGGGGCCATTAAATACTACCTAATCTACCAATATATGATAGGGCATCTGGACATATGGGCATCTGAGGATGCAACTGAGGAGCATAATTACAAGAAAATTCCATGAAGCGAAGAACATCGTAAAAAGGAAACGAGACAGACGAAGAAAAAAAAATGGATATCTACAGCAAGTAGTAGAGGCGAGAAAAGTTAAACAAAAATCACTCGGGGAATTAAAAATAATGGCATGAAGTAGAAAAGAATGGAAGAAATGGGTGAATGGAAATGAAAATAGCTAGCCCAAATCCGACACCCTGAAAGGATAAATGGAAGGGGGAAAGGAAAGAAAGAAAGAGAGTAGCTGCTGTATTGAAAATCTCACGATGGACAGTATGTACGATTATAAAAAGAAAAAAAAATAATCATATTCTTTTAAAGTCAGGCAAAAGTAGATCTCTTCCGAAAATTAAGACAACAGATCTAGGTATCTGAGGAATGAAAAATGGCAGTGTGAAATACAGTATATGACATATACCAACAAAGAAAGTAATTTCTTCAATATGAATTTGAACTTTTTAATCAATACTTTATATAAATGTATGTTGTAAAAAGAGATTGATGAAAATAGTTTAAGAAAATTTGTGCTGAATATATTGATTGATATTAACCCTCAGCTGCTATATTCTGGGTCTGTCAGACCCAGAGAGCTCTCGACAACCACGCACTCTCCCCAACTTAAGTAATTTTTGGCTGGGGCTTCGGCTATTCTCAGCTTATTTAGTCTGAAATACGATAGTAAAAAGTGCATAAATTTGGAGATTATTACTGACTATTATTATTGGAAACTTATTTCAAAGTGGGGATTTTCGGGTTGAACATCCGGAAAATGTTGCATCAACGTCGGCGTGGTTTTTAACAAATATTTTAGTGAGTGCTGAGGAGATACAAGCAGAAGCCAATATCATCCAAATTGCCGATGGCACCGATCAAAGCCATTTTTAGTGATCATGATTCCGTCAGTGATATCGACTGGGATCCATCAGATGAAGAGCAGATTCAAAACTTATATAGTGAAGAGACCGAACAATCTGAAAATCAAGATGCAATGGAAGAAGAAAAGCAAAGAAATTACAACTACGAAAAAGACCAAACAAAATGGTCAAAAATTTCTCCAAAAAGAACTAAAGTTCTTAAAGAGAATATTGAGACAGTTCTGCCTGGTTTAAAAGGTGCCATTCGCGCTAATACTCCTGACAGTATTATAGACAAGGAAATTCTATCCCTCGGGAAAAATTCCTAAAACAATTAGACCAAAGCTTGTACATTACACACATGAAGAGAAGATTATGTAACTTCAATGTTCCCCGACAGATTCGAGCTATTGGATCAGATATTCTTGGCACTAAATTTTTAAGAGTTCCTGAGCCACCTCGAGCCAATGTGGATCGAAAAAGAAAGAGATGTCATCTCTGTCTAGCCAAGAAAAACAGATAAACGAACTATGTTTACGCAGAGTGTAAAATGTCTGTATGTTTACAATGTTGTGTTCAAGTATAGAACAAATCCAAAGAATAACTTCATTGTTATTGTGAATAACTTCATGTGTTTAAACCATTTCTGGCACTTCATTTTGTAATCTTAGTTTTTAAATAAAAAAATTATCAAAAAAAATTTGTTTGCTTTCTTTATATAAAAAGATGGGTCTTATAGACCCACTTATAATACTTATGTAAAAACTTTTGACTTACAGTACTTAAGGGTTAAGTCAATTTTCTTGTGAGTTTTTCAATTTGAAATCATTTATAGTTGTACAAAAACAAAATATTTATTTTCTTTATATTAAACTAGAACAGTGCGATTTATTCTGTACTTATCTGTTTTGTTTTTAGAGAAACGTGTTTCTCTGCAAAGTATAAGTAATGTATTAAGGTAATTACTATTTTTATTGGGAATAAGTCACAATTTAAGTTTAAAGTATGTTTATCGACGTTTCAATGTCCACTTCGAAAATCGTTTTCAAAATACAAAATATTAATAAATTAAACAAATTTTGTCTTATTTTTAATTTTATTTTTTTAAGCATTTTATTAAAAAATTTGAATTGAAATACGAAAAGGGCAATAATCTAAGAGCATTAATTAAGCCTACCAGAATTGCTGCTTTAGACAGTTCCTTTGTAAATATATGGAAAATCTTAATAGTGTACATGCCAAAGACAGTGACGGATCCAGAAATTAATGTCAGGGGGGGTCATGGGTCTTAAGGGTGATTTTGATACAGGATTTAAATTTTTGCACCTTTCAGTGGCTGATCCCCAGAAATTTTTTGTCAGGGGAGGGGGGTTCATGAGTCTTGAGGGTGATTTTGATATAGGATTTAGATTTTTGCACCTTTACGATTGATATGATTTGTGCCTCATGTAAGGGAACCATTTTCTCAATAATTATTTTGCGATATATTAAACCAATGAGAAGTTATTAAAACCCAAATACCCTACGGAAGCAAATAAGGGTACAATAAGGGGTCTTAAACTTAAACAAAAAAAAATTAAACCCACCTACTCTATGATAGTAAAATCAAGTGTACAAGACTATTAAATCAAAGGAAAGGTATTAAAATATAAAAACTGAAAAATCAAGGACTGTCAATTTAAACTAGGTATTTTAAACACAACTAATTTAAACTCACTTATCCTATATCTACTAAATCAGGAGCAAACCAAGAATAAATAAGTATAAACCAAAGTTAAGTAATTTAAATGCAATAACTCAATGTAAGTGTAAACATTAATGAATTTATTTAACATTCCTAATAAACTCTATCTTATCATTGGATATCCGATATCAATTTGTAAAAACATTCATTTGTTCCTTATTGCTACACGGAGTGGAAACATGGACTCTCGAAATTACACGTATGAGGCGTATAGAAGCCCTTGAAATGTGCATTTTTCGAAGAATGCTGAAGATTTCGTGGACAGAGCACGTGACCAATAACGAGGTGCTGAGAATAATGAGGACTGAGAGAGAATTCCTAAATCTTGTAAACAACAAAAAAACGAGTTATCTAGGACATATTTACAGAAAAGAAAAATATACCTTTGTGCGACTCGTAATGGAAGGGAAAGTAGAAGGAAAAAGAGGTCCAGGAAGGAAAAAATGCTCCTGGCTGAAGAATGTAAGAGACTGGACAGGCATGGACACACATTCTCATAATAAAGAGCAATTTGCTGTAGTTATAGCCACCCTTCCGTAATGAAGAAGAAACCTTAAGAATAAGTGTAAACAGCATTTTATTTAAGTTAATTAATTCAACAAAAAACATAATATAAATAAGGAATAGTTATTTCTATAATTAGGCATTTTAAGCTATAAGTGAGTGAAATATTTTTTTACTCAGTATTGAAATTTTTCTCACGAATTGTCAGCAACAGCTGGCAACGAGTGGTAAATAAAAGTTCAGTGATTAAAAATACTATAAGAATAAGATAATTAAATATTATATAATTTTATAAAAATGTATTCTTTTCGTCTATCCGATTTAGCAAATCGCTCTATGATTGCATCAACATCTAGAGAAATTTCAGGATGCCCATTGATGAGTGCTAAAGCAGTTCATCTTTCCGCAGAAGTTCTGTTTCTAAGCCAAGGCTTTAGACGCTTAAGCGTAGAACGCTCTGCTGTTGCTACACTGACTGGCAGTGTAATTAATATTTGCAGAAATATTCTGATATTTTGATACATATAAATATTACAGTTTTCTAATACTTCTAAATTATAATCAGGAAGTTTTCCATTATTTTGCACGACTTTTTCCACTTTTGAATCCACAGTGAAAACTCTTGTTCTACTGTGGAATGTGCAGTAAGTAGTTGGTCGAATAATATCCTGGAAGGTGTCAACAATTTTTTTAATGCAACTTTATCTTCTGGTGTGTTATCAGTTTAAGGTAAAACAGCTCGAAGATTAAATAGATTCATAACTTTCGGTGAAAGTCGTTCTTCTAAATCAGTTAAGATATTATCTAAAAGGGGTAAATAAATAGATCTTCGGAAATATTCTTCGCAAGAGTTAGCAGATTGGTTTTGGCGACAGGTTTGACGAGAAACTATACAAGGCATCTTCAATTCAATGTCTAGTTGTTCAGCTATTTCTTTACTTTATAGTAAAGTTTGCTTAAAACAGATTCAGCATTTGATCTTTTATTTTGAAAAATGCATTTAGTGTCCTCTATGGCCTCAGTAGCCTACATAAAATCTAATTTTGGTGACTGAAAAAGACGACTAAGTGATACCTACAGTTGTACCCCAAACATCACTAAGACAAACTACTGTTTCAGAGTTTCACAAATACCTTGGACAGCAGCCCCCAGTTCCTTTATTTGTATTCACTAATGTATCAGACAGAGCTAATGCAACACTATTCACTTTGATATTTATTATAGATAAATTATAAAATGTAGCACACAGTCTCAACAATTATAATTTATAATACATATTCAAATTACAAACAACCAATTCGTAGACAAAACTGAAGATAAGAAATATCTAATACAAAATAAAAATGTGTTGATTTCGTGCGAAAAGTCATGTCATGTACATTGAATGAGCAATAATGTGAGGGCGGTAATTCTATCTCATCGATAATCGAGCGATTCTCTGGCACTCAAATGAAGAATTGACAAAATTTGGTATTACTGTATTTACAATTGTTGATTTTTTTAAAGAGCAATTTAAAAATGCTTCCGTATAATTATACACTTACCCCTAGAATAAATGAGTTTGAATCATTTCAATTCTTGACTTCCTGCTTATAGGGTTGATGGGTTTTAAATTATTTTTTTTTAGGATTATTTGATTTGATTTTGTTTGATTATTTGATTTTGGGGGTGGTCATGACCCCCGTGACAACCCCCCTTGGATTCGTTACTGGCCAGAGACCTGGTTTTTTTTGACGAAACATGAATTTATTCAAAGGGAAATAAAACAATTTCTTGGCAAGACAACAGTGTTGAAAGTGTACGTAAACCAGAAGGGTATGATGGTATTCGTTTATAATTGTTAAAGCTGTTTCTTCGAAAGGATTTGTCACCGAAGCAAGTTTATTATTATTTTACTAGAAATCTAAAGCAGTTAATTATGATTGGCAAATTAACAATGCAATTCTCACTAAATGAAGAAATGAACAATCAATTCCCAATGTAGAAAAACCATCATTAATTGTAAAGGATAATGCTCCATATCACGGTATTTTTTTAGACCAGCAGTATTCTGCCGTCCTAACATGAAAGGTCCTATCTGCAAAATTTGGTAAAATGACTTTATTGGCTCATAGCATGCGTAAACATATTATCTATGTATGTACAAAATAAAATTGTCCTATAAGCGTCTTAAGTGCCTTATTATATACCTAAATGGTTTGTCCTAACTGACTAAAAAGCAATGTTTACTAACATAAATTGTCCTATCTCACATATGCTAAGAAAAATTGTCCGTTTTAACTTTAGAAATGCAGTTAAGACTGTTTAAGGTAGCATTTTATACTGAACGGCATCAGTTAGGACAATTTTGCGTAGTACGACAAAAGCATGTTTGTAACATAACTTGAAATAATTAATTATAAAAGGTATTTGTTATTATCACACATTGGGCTCATGTTTTTTGTATTTTAAGTAAATATATTATGAGAAGTGGATGAAGGGTAAGTTTAATAATGTTACCTTATGTATAAGCAATAACTGATTGTAATTAGTGTTTGTAGTAGTAGCAAAAAAATAGACGCATATGCGTCTATATTCATTGGTAGTAGCAATGTAGCGTTACTTAGCCGGAACATTGATAGATGTAAACTTATGGTATTTAGCCAAAATAGAGAATGCTCCAGATTATATACCTGAGCCGTCCAATAAATATCCGAAATATTATATAACCAGAAGAAAACGAATTTAACTTCGTTCAGGATTTAATTTGAGATATTCATTTTACAGCTCACAATAATTATAAACAACACAGTTGATAAAGCTAAGAGTAAACTGTATACAAAAACTGGGAAAATAAGAAAAAGAAAACAAATTGAAGAGCCATTTGTCGAAAGAAAGAAACGAAAAAGAGAGAGTTACATAAGAGCTTATAAAGTTAAAAAGTCACGTAAATTCAAATTCAATTGCGCTGAAAAAATTTCGTATACTAGGCAAAAAGACAAAGAGTGTATTCCTACAAATATTATCTAATATCAAAGAAAGCCCACGAGGTGTGTATTTGTACAATGAAAAGCGTGAAAAGATATTTCTTTTGGCGACATTTGGCTATGAAAAAGACAATGATAGAATCATTGCTGTAGAAAATATAATAATCAAATTTTTTGAGCCAGGTCATACTTTTATGGTAGCAGATTCATTTCATCGCCAAGTTGAGCTTGCCCCCAAAAGAAAAAAAAGTATACGATTTTGACGATTTTTTCGAAACGGTAAAACAAGCCAATTCATTAAAAGTTAATTTAATAAAAATGCTACTTTTTAACTTCACTGACTGTACCTCCAAATATAAGTTACACAAGCTGATTTCTAGCGTTTACTTAAAAGATATATTTTGTCTTCATTTTAAAAGAAGAAATTATTACAAAACAGAATTTGAAAACAATTTTATTGATTTAAAAGATATTTTTATAATGAGATACGTTAAGGGTAGACTAACGAGTACCCAGATTCGTAATACATGTCGCGGTGTAACTTTAGATAGAAAAAGATCTTCTATCCAAATTAAAAGCGCACATTCCTCAAAATCGTATTTTGAAAAGATAATTTAGATATAATTTGAGATATAATTTTGAGAAGATTTGCCGGTTAACAAACATGCTTTTAAGGAAGAAAATTATTATTTGTATTATTTTATTATTTTTGTCGATACATATAATTTATGTTACATATATTACGATGTAAATTATATATTAAGTGTAAAACTTATTATAATAAAATTAAAAGTGTTCAGTTCATTGGAATTTCAGTTTCATTTAGGACAATTTCAGTAAGTAATGCAAAAAAACGTACTTCATAAATACGCTAAGTTAAATTGTCCTAAGTGACAATATAATCAAAAATCGACTAACCTGGAAAGAATAAATCAAAATTATGACCAGCAACTAAATTCTATTCTCCGACATAATATATAAAATAAAACATAAAAAGTTTCTTAAATTACCAAGCGTTATACAATGAAAAGAAACAAAAACTGGATTTTCTCAAAACCTAAATTTTGCAGATAGGACCTTTCATGTTAGGACGGCAGTATTCCACTAAAAAAAAATTTTTCAATAAAATCTTGATGTGTTTCTAAACAACGTTGGCTTCTGTCTTAAACAGACATATACAGTTACACTGACTGCTTTGTCACAACTTCCGTCATAACCTGCCAAGATTGTCATTTCAATCAGTTGCTTTAATAAAGTCCTCGTAGACATACCGTCTCAGGACTTGCAACTTAATGTAGAGTCATATGTCGCCATGTTACCAATCCAACGGTAACTTTACCATCTTAATTTTAAATTAGACATAATGTAAACTAAATTTCATTTAGTAATTTTTAAAGGGTTTTTACCCTCATATTTAGTGGCTACATCCATGTATTAACTAGTAAGTATTAACCACATTTTACATTAACCTTAGTCAAAACTTAAATTATTTCATGTTCTTTTTAATTAAGTGGTTAAATACTTTTAGGACACTGATGATGGAATACTTATTCCGAAAACGTTTTGTCAATTTAACATAGCCCAACTGGGTTTTTTATATACCTTTTTATAAAGGATTTTATAGAAAAAATTTTTTTTTAATATATGGTATACAGCCAAATACAGGAACTTAGTTTCCTTGTGGACAGTATTCCACTGTTTTAAACAGGTATAATAGAAATTATTACCTAGTTGATAACAAATAAGATCAAGTATGACGCAAAACTCACAAAATCTGAATTACTGTAAATTGCAAAAATAAACAGAAAAGATAATGTGTATATAATTGATGAGCTACTAAGAGAACACGGCCATAGAGTGTTGAGACTACTTCTTTATCACTGCGAATTAAACGCTATTAAATTAATTTGGCCAAACTGAAAGTCGTATTACAATATGTATATTGGCAGAGATGGACATTCCGATAGTGCTGTTGTAAATATGTAGAAAGAGGCTGTAAATCAATGTAACACAGAAATTTGGGAGCATGTATGATATATAATACTTATGAAATTATTAAAAAGTGGTATACATATGCAAAAAAATATGGTTGACATTAACATTCAACCAACCATAATAGACACTGGTAATGTGAGTAGCTCAGTTTCTGACAGTGAAGAAATCTTAAATTTATGATTGTAGCGGTGCTTAAATAAATATTTAAAATAAATTGTTATTTAGCCAGCTCAAAGTTTTCTATTTTGCAATTTATTATACCTACATAGGTTTCTTCACTTGAATTTTTTTTGTGTTAATTTTTGTATGTACATTTTTTTTCTAATTTAATTTGATAACATGTGTAACCTGTTACAAAGTCATTAGTTAATTCTGAAAACCATATTTAACACTGAATAAACAAAATGATTAAGATGATGTAGCCCTGAGGTAAATTTCTATTCAGTTTTTTAGATCATAATCCATATATTGGCTTATATGTAATAAAAACACTTCTATTTCTGATTACTACGGTTAAAACATTTATTTACTGTTTTTTGTTATGTAGATTTTATTGGAAAACCTTGTAAAATAACGTTAATAAATGTATACCCAGTTCCCAAAATGCAATAAAATAAACGAAATAATAATAACAATAAAAGTGAAGTAAGTACAAAAACTTCCATTGTAATATAAGTCATTTTCAAATTCTTATAACCTTCGTAAGTTTTGCTCACATACTTTAGTTTATTTCCTATAATACAAATCATGACAGTGATTTTGGAAAGCCGCCGAAACCTCTAAATAATATTAACTTATTTGATTAATCCTAGACACAGGTAAAACTACAAATTTTACATAAAGAAATATTTAGGAATCCAAAATTTGCGACCGGAAAATACTACACTTCAAATAAATAAGTTACTATCAGTGATTAAGAGAAACGAAAGTATCTAATATCTAATAAATAGCATAATTAAGACTTGAATAAAATTATATCTTTACAATTCACATAGTTCATATAAATACATATAAGTTATTCTCCATATTAACTGTTAATGAATAAAAACAATAAAAATAAAAAGTTCCTTTATTATTTTTATTTTGTCAAAGATCGATAACGTTCGGATAAAAACTAAGTACACAATGTTGTACCTGTCCACAATCACCATTTTTACGAGTTAAAATATAAATGAAAAACTACCACAAAAAGATATGTAATTTTTGAATTTTGATAAAAATCATTTGTTCCTATTGTCGTTAAAAGGTGTACTCTAATATTAGTTATCAACCACTTTGATGATAGATATCCTTTCTTGACTTTAGATTCATGATGTTGAACAAGGATTTTTTTATAACATGAACGCCGGCTCTGCCTCAGCCTTTTGTTAAAATGTAGAAGCAATTTAAGAAAAACCAAGGAATACATTGAATCGAAATAAAAAAACAGCCCGCACACCTCGTATTGATTGCGCAGCGACAGCCCGGTGACATTCTTTATCAATACGTCATAGCTCATATTTCAAGTTCTCTTGCATCCGCCCTCAGAGCTACAAAGAAACTAACTTCTTTCGGTAGCGGTGGGTGGGCGGTCGAAGATGCGAACGAGTAGGGCGCCAATCCGGAACGGCAGTTGAGAGACGCTCACCAATCGGCGCAATCGTGTGCGTGACGAAATAGGCCCCTCCTACAGGCACTTGCAGCAGTTTTTCCAAATGTTTTTATTTATTACATTTGTACTCGCCGAGTGTACCGGTTGTGTGTGCACTTCCTCAGGTCGCGCAACAGAGTGTACCATCGGTGCGCGCTCACTGCCCCGCCCGTGACAGACAGACAAACAATACGAAAACCCTCACTATTACGACATCTCTCTGACTGTCTGGCCGTTTACGATTGTTCTGATACATTTACAAATATACATACAACAAATGGACTTGGGTGTTGAGTGTTAGGTGTTTGTCGATTGGTAGTTGTGCGTCGAGATGATGGACAATTCCGGTATGGACTCAGCAAGCGATCACAGTAGCCACGCGTCTTCCGGTTCACCCGCTGTTGCAATCAAGCAGTCTCCTTCGCCTCCGAACAACTTAGTTAACAGCCACAATCATAATCACAACCATCAAGTACACAGTCCGAGACAAGCAAGTCCTTTAGGCCCTCCAATGTCAATGGCACATCCGCTTTCGCCTCCACCGGTGACTTCAGCAAGTTTGGCTCGCAGCATGGCTCTTGGACACTTGCCACCCCCAGGTCTCGGACTTCTTAATTCTCTAGGAGTTCTTCACAACCCTCTGGACTTAATGGCTCATCATGCTCCACCACGTTCATACAACAGTCCTCCACCGATTTCTACTTCCGATCCAACGGCCAACGAGTGTAAGTTAGTTGATTATCGCGGACAAAAAGTGGCGGCTTTCATTATAGCGGGAGACACTATGTTATGTCTTCCTCAAGCATTCGAACTTTTCTTGAAGCATTTAGTGGGCGGTTTACACACAGTTTATACGAAGTTAAAACGTCTGGACATTGTACCCCTCGTCTGTAACGTCGAACAAGTTCGCATCCTGAGAGGGCTGGGAGCGATCCAACCAGGTGTCAACAGATGCAAACTACTTTCTTGTAAGGACTTCGATACTCTTTACAGAGACTGTACAACAGCCAGGTATGTGTCTGACAAGTATTTTAACTATTTCGATATTTTCTTATAAGATTTAAATTAAATACGTCATATACATTCTCCGAATGATTGCTGTTTAACCCTCGAGCATAGGCATTTAGAGCAAACAATGCGTATGATGGATGCAGTCGATATACATATACTAACTGGGACAATTCTAACCCTCGCAATATCGTTGATGTAATTATAAAGGCAATGGAAATGAGGGGAAACTCAAGTGGAGTTGTTTCCCTTTTATAATCCAAATATACGACTCCCGACAGTTATTCACTATATAATATTCTCGAATTCCGATTCTACAATTGAAGTAGAAACATTCAAACAAATCATATATGACACAAAACTTTTTGTCTTTTACAAAATTATTTGTTTGTATAAAATCGAACTACCATAACCTTTCTTTTTCGGCTGTAAATGGTAAAAGAACAAATAAACTTAGTGTTATTAACACTTTGAAAGAATATAATTGATTGCATTACGATCGCCTTTACGCAAAAGTAAATTTGAGTAGTCAAGTTAGTATATTTAGAATATGATTATAAATATTTTAAAGTTAATAATTGTCTTTTGACCATGATTTTACTTTTTGTGTTATCTTTTGGAATTTTTAGTAAATTTGGAATCCCAGAATCTTAATCACTTCTAGAATTGATCTACTTTTAATTGTGGTATTGCTGGATTGCGTTCATATTTTGGTATCGAATAACCATTTCTAAATAGTATTATTTTGCCGTTGCCCTTATATTACAGCAAATTAGATTTTTTATTTTTGTGTTGCAATCTTAAATCATCCTCGTTGTGTTTTCTTATAGTCAGCATTCTCTATATTTGCTTGATTAATCTATATTCTGACATTTTATAAAGTTTTTTCCACCAACGTAGATATGTTTTTTTATATTTAACTCTTATATCGTCAAATATTAGTTTTATTCATGATGATCTTTTGCACCTACAACTTTTTTTTGTGTTACAGCAGACTTTTTCCGTGGTATACTTGGCAGTTTAACTATATTTTTACCATGTCTGGCATTATATAAAGTAAAGTGTTGTCTCGACTCTCTCGAGTTCCTGTCTTATATTTTTATTAGTTTGCTATAATATGTTGAGATATCATATACCTACCTATCATTATTAAAACCATACTTTTTTCATGTATTAGGTGTTTCCTTTAACTGATTTTTTGGGTTATTGCCTCTGTTTGTACCTGAAAATTTTGCTGAATTTAGTTAATTTGTTTTGTCTGCTGAAGCAGGTGAAATGTCCATAACTGATACCTATTTTTTTCTGTTGTTAGTTTTAAATTTTTCTTAACAGTTCATTTTGGTTAAATTGATTGGGCTTTTATTCTTTACACAGACTTGAGGATTTTACTCTTGTTTAGATTGTGATTTCGTTGATTCTTTTAGAGTTTTACTTAATCCAATGATTCCGTTAAACATTTATGTTTATCAAGTTCTTCATTTTCCTTCAATATTGTTTTTATGTAGGTACTTAAGTACATATCTTTTCAATTTTAAAATCTTCTAAATGAAACTTTTGGATTTGTCACTTTATGTTACTAATCATAGTTGTGATTTTCTAAACATATCATCTTTAGTTGTTTTTTGTTTAATATCTTAAGGTAATGTTATAATTTTTATTCTGACGTCGCTCTTATTAGATACTTTGTTATTTGATGATAACAAATGCTTGTTTTGCAGCTTTGCAATCGAAGGTTGTACGTATGAAGTTTTCTTCATATTTTTTCTGCTTTAACAACAGCCTTTCTTACAACAAAAAATAGAAGCACATTCAGCGCTCACCGCTGGTTAAGTTCATCCTTTACATTGGAATTATGACAACCTATTTTCTTTATTACAAAATTTATTCTTGGTAATTTGGTAAATTAATAAAATATTTCATTATGTTTATTTTTTAACAAACTTGGATAATTTTATGAATACATGTTTGGAGAAACGCAGACAAGAAAAACTGGTCCATTACTAATATTGTATCATTTAGCCTGTAGGTACCGATCATCTCTGTTATCGCCATTATTTAATTTTGTATAATATTTCTGTATTAAATGTGAACAACTTGATTCTTCTACCTTTAAGTAAATGCTGTCTCGTTTGAAGTAACTAGTTAGTACTGTTAGAGAAGAAGTCACTCTGCGACCTATGATATTCAGTCTGCTGCTTTTTTCTTGCTTTTTATGATAGTTTGTGTGTGATTAGAGCAGCTCAGTCAGTCTTATTCCATTAGGAAGTTTAGTATATCCAGTGACTTTATGTTAGATACCTTCTTCTATCTTATCTGACCAGACTTGTACCAGATACCGTGCAGGAATTGTGGGAATGTATGGGGTAAGTCTGGGGGAGAGGAGCCACTTTTTTCTTAGACAGATTACTTGAAAAATTGACTAGTTTATGATGCGATTTTTGGAAAAAATACTTATTAGGTATAGCTTAGATATTTATTATAGCTTACATGCAACTTGAGGAATATAAACGTTATAGAAATTAACATAAATACTTCTTATTGGCCCATCTATAGCAATACGTAGGTCTAGATGGGTCATTGCTATCGGCAGAGTTGGGATAATTTGAAACACATAAAATAATGATGTTTACTTATATCTTTTCCACATTTACTTACTTAACATTTTTTTCACACGAATCACAAACATTTTGAAATTTTGTACAGTTGTCATGGCACTAACGTTTGCAAATCAAGTATTGAACCCAGTCATCTTTTCTGGCTGTTTTACTGTAATTAGTATTTAAATGGGAATAAGCCACAATTAAAGGTTAAAGTACGTTTATTGACCTTTCAATTTCCACTTCGGAAATCGTTCTCAAAAATAGCTTCAGAACAATGTTTTACTGTAATCTTGACCACAGCCAATACATTCATTTTCATTTAATTCTTCCTCCTCTTCGCTGTCATCTAAAACTGGCACATCTGCATTCATGTCATCATCAGACGAATCTAACTCATATTTTTTACATTGACGCCTTTCGTTTTGCTTCTTTGGAGCTGTCTTCTTTTTTGGTTCTTGTTTCTTTATCTTCTTTACTTGAATTTTGTCTTCAGAATTAAAAATTTCCGCCACTCTTCTTACTCGGTCTATTATACTCTTTTTGCGGCATCAGCTTTAGGTATAGGCGATAACGTATCCAATACTTTACCAGGTGTTACATTTGAGTCTTCAACATTAGACGTACCAGCTGCAGTTTCTTCATCAAGGACTAGAGTAATGTCTGCATGTAAAGGTGCTTGATCTAAAATATTTAGATCTATTTCTATTTTACTTTGTTTTTCTACAACAGCTGGAGAGCTCTCATTTGTGGCCAAAAATCAAAGGGTACAATTCCTGTGGCAACAAATCCAGATGTTACATTTTTCACTGTTGTTGAGATTTTCCACGCATTTCCCAACAACTTCCCAAACTGATAACGTGTAATTTTTCTTGTTGGGTTATTTCTGATATAGTTCTGACATCTCGAGTAAAAATTAGCCTTTAAAGTTTTGACAAAAGCTCAGTATAACGACTGCAAAAAATGCGTGGTATGACTGGGTAAGCACAACACTATAATTTCGTTGTTTCGGCGCCTTCTAATACTTCCACTGATGCTGTATGGGATATATGCTCATCTAATATCAGCAAAACTTTGTCTTGAGGCTTTCGAGGAATAAACAGATTTTTCAACCAATGTAAAAAAATTTATCCAAATGAAGCAATGCTCTAATAGATACCGATATATTTGGCTCAAGTTTAACTGGGTACATCTTCCAACAGCGTTAGTTTTCAATTGAAAGTCGCTTGGCATTTTGTCCAGACTTTCTTAGTTTTTATTTCTACGGTTGTACACTTCTAATCCAGTTCTTTCTGCTCTTCTTGATCAATCTGTGTAACACCTGGTGACATTAGTATTTAACTCATAAATGTTGTCTTTATCTAGTAATTTCATTCACAAATTTCATTGGCATTCGTCTGAAATATGGAAACAAATTCGAATAACTTTATATATTGTAAGTTAGGCTGAATGTGGATCGAAAAAGAATCTACTCACAATCCTTTATGTTTATTAAATCTTAATTGATGTGTTTATGCGTCCGGTTTCTGAGTTTACAATGTGCACTCCACTATCAGGCCTATGAAACTTAGAAGTTATTTGAGCCACCATAAAATCCTTCAACGACCAGTTTTCTACGTTTAAAGAAAGTAATTTTTGTCTTCTAAATTCCTGTTGATTGGAGGTGCCTCCACTTGTGCCACAGAATTGTTGTTAAAATTATTTTTTAGACAAATAGGTACCACTTTTTATAAGACGGACACTAAGTTAAAATTATAATTAAAATATACCATTATATTTCAAAACATTTTTCGCCAAAGTATGCAATTATTAGGATTTTATTATAGATGTAATGTTGTTGTGGTTTGTTGACAAAATCTTAATGATGGAGTACAAATTGTAAACTTAAAAACCGGTCGTATAAACACAGCATTTAAGATTTAATTAAAGTAAAAGATTGTGAGTATACACAACAATTAAAAATTGTATTTTTTAATTTTTAATAACTATTAAATACATATCTAATTATGTACATAGAAATTGTGAAAACTATTTACGAGTATATTGATGTTTTAGATGACTTTAAAACAAACATATTTAGCCCCACTAATTTATCTTTAGCATAATGTTTCACTCTAATTGTAATTCTGTATTAAAAGCCTAAGGCTGGCTTTTTATCTCTAAGGAGTTCTTGAGATGATTCACCTATACATCTTCTAAACTAGATTTTTCCACAATTATCAATTTTATGTATTGATAATGTCCTTCTAGGTGCTGTATGTGTTGTACAGATGAGAAAGTAACATCGACAACTTTTGAAGAGTTTTATGTTGTGGTTCATATATGACTTTAATGTTTTTTATAATTGTTTTTAAATAAGATCACTATGATCAGTATAGATTTTGGATTGGGGATACGAAAAGCAAAAGGATGCATTCAAATGGATATTATTTTGGCTGGTTACTTTTTTATAAACGGTACTGATCGAAAGTATCAAATCTACAATTTGTCACAAGTTAGCATATTTCAACAATTTTTTTCTTCTGAGAAAATGTCGTCTTCCTTTGAAAGTTTAAAAAACCATATTTATTTGTATTCTGTTTAATGCTCTTCTAAATATTTAGACAAATATATCATTCTCTCAGATTACCGAACAGTGACATTCTTTTTCATCAATACTATGTATTTGTAGAACATTTCCCTGCAGAATAATTGGAAGATGTATTTCTTTATACAAGTATCTCCATAACATATATTTCCAACATTCTCGAAAACTTCTAATTTTTTCATTATCGCTTTGGTAATAGCGGTTGCTTCTTTACGATATTTCGGGATAATAAATATATACATCTCAGTATGCATATTTTTAGGTACATACTTAGTTTCAATTTATGCTTATTTATTAAAGTTATAAGATTTTTATAGATGTTTCAAGAATGAAGTAAGCATTATTTTTGGTTTCTTGGTGTAGATTTAATCACTCATGGTACTGATCTTGCTACTTATTCTCCTAAGGATCTCCCCGTTTCCCCGTCCCACATTTAGTTATTTTTGTGTATACAGCAAGCGGCAACCTTCTATCACTAGAATATGCATATCTAGCTACAACAACCAGCCTTTTGATTTCTACATCAGGGAATATTTTTCTTATTATTATACAGCCCAACTATTTATATGTATTGTATAAGAAACAGTAAATATATAGAGATGTTGTTCAAACATTATTCTTCTTCTTATGCCGTACGCTATAGATGCAGCTTGTAGGCGTTCATGCTGGTTACATTATGCGTAAAGATTCTTCTGCTCTTCTTATTGTTTTACTGATAGCAGGTATGTCGTATCAATTTCTTACGCATCTGAACCATGAGTATCGTTTGCGACCTCTTCCCCTGCTCCCTTCAATTTTGTCCATTAACATGGTTTTTAAAAGATTATGTTTGTTGCCTTTGGGCTACAACATTATTGTAGCCCAAATAGTCTCATATAGTCTCCCATATATTCTTCGGGTAAAATGCCTGTGTTTTAGCTATACTTTACAAGCTACTTAGAATTGAAATTGTACCTGAAAAACAAGTTTGGAGCCAATTTTAATGAAATATAATTTCAGCAAGACGGAACTCCGGCTTATTTTGGTGTAAATCTTCGGCGATATTTAGATTAGACATTTCCCGGACGATGAATTGGTAGATTAGGTAGTATTGAATGAACTCCTCGATCCGATTTGAATTCTAAAGATTAAGAATAAGTAGAATCAAAACTTTTTGATAAATACGTTTTTAAAATATATGAAGGAAAGTTGTAGTTAATTGAATGAGAATAACAAATGGTTTTGTTAGCGTTAGCAGATAGTAAGATCTGTCCGGCTAGCAAAATTTACAATTATTCTATTAAAAGTGTTTTATTTAGAACAGTACTTTTACGTATCGTCACATTTCAAATACTTCAAGGCGGTTAATTGTACAGACTTTCATGTCCAAAGCCTCTACAATAATACAAGACAGAGTACACGTAGCATTTGATAAATCTGGTCGCTTAGCAAGGTCTTCATTCTGAAGAAATATCTCTTCTTGTTATTATTTCTAGGTTTGGATCTAAGTTGTGTGTTATCCAGCAGCCAAGTATTTGAGTCTTGTTACTTATGTTTGTCTAGCAGTTTTGGGTTCGGCCTATGATTATGATCTTGGTTGTAGCCGAGTTAATTTACGGATTGTAGAATTTTCTGGTTAGTTGATTTAGTAGAATTTGCGTATAATATAGTAGAATCCCCTGCGTTATCTACTAACACCGCTGTGTCATCAGTGTATCTTCTACTGGATATGAGTTTACTAATAATTGTAATTCTTGACAAAAAATCTTCAGTTTTTGACTTGAGTGTAAGATACATTTAATAACCAATATCGATCGAAACTTTTATAAATCATTGTCGTTTGATATACAGTTCCAAATGAAACGTCTTAAGTCAGGTAAGAAACTTCTCTAGAGCCAGCTATAGTATTTTAGTATTTAGTAGTCCAGCTATTCCAGCTATTTAGTAGTCTTTGATATATTCGCTAGAAATATTAACTGACTTATTGCTTTGAGTAATTTTAGCTTCTTTAATCGTTTACTTGTAAAATCCTGATCTGAGACCTCAACAAGAGATTTCATGGTTAAATTGAACTGGATTCATGGCTTCTTCTTCTTGTAGTGCCTATTCGTTTCGGATGTTGGCGACCATCATGGCAATCTGTATTTTGCAAAATGCGGCTCAGAAAAGATTTGTGATTGTTGTGTTGAACAACTTACGTAGATTTTTCAGCCAGGAAATCCTTCGCCTTCCTCGTATTCCTTTTACTTTTCCTTGTATTTCAATTCTTGTATCCAATGCTAAATTGGATTGGATGTTGAATATTAAAGTAATGAAAATAGTGAACAGCAAAAGACATAAATCTCGGATCATTATAACAAAAAAAAGGTGACAAAGTATAACAAAGATAGGAGACAAAGAAGAAGATATTATGTATTTTAGCAAATCATGGAATTGATAATAGACTAAGTATTATCTACCGTAATAGCTTCTAGAATGATTACAATCCAAATATATCAGATCTTTGCATTGCTTATGACCTTCATACACATTTTGAGTAACAAGAAGCTATGTAAGTTTTAGATTTTTTTCTTTATTACTGGTTTGATTTTAATATAATAGAACAGTTATTATTTCATGGTCTATGGAGAGTCTAAATGTAGTCCATAGGAAGATGTTAATAGCATAGAATATTTGCAAAACGTAGTGTGAATACTCATAGATCATATGTAATGTATGATAAACCAATGAGGATAAGAATATCATTAGTAGCACGTTTAGATTAGAAAGTAGTCGATTACAATAGTCGTACAAAATAATCTCAATTCTAATATAAAATTAAAACATGTAGCTACCCATAAAATATTAAAAATTAATTTTAGGTTTTTTCTTTAAAACCTCTTCCAAGTCTAACAATTAAAATACTATAGGTATCTAATTAAAAGTATTCCTTCGTAACTATAGGCAAAGTTATATACGATCGTACGAATATAATGTTCAAATTAAAACATGCTTTTTTTGTGGAAAAATTTTTAATCGCTACACACGACAATAAAAATGTGGTTACATAAAGCACGAAAAAAGTAATAAAATACGAAGTAACAAGGTAATTCATTACATATTTTATTCGAAAAAAAAAACGCATTTAATTGTGTTATTATTTCCCAATGGAATGCAATAGACAGTGCTTATTAAAAGGTATGGTACAAAGGTTCAGTTTACAATGTTCAGGTTAGATGTTTTGAAATATGTTCAGCTGTTTCTTTTTTGATCTCATCGTGTTTTTGATCGAAAATATATTCCTTTATACAGTGATTTTTTGATAGATAGATCGTTTTTAAGACAATATAGAGGCCACCTGTGTTTTTAATTACAGTTAGCGCGTCTAGCGACTTAGAAAGTAAATTTCGATGTAAAAATATAAATCTGGTGAGATTTTGAGTGACGGTGAGAGTGTCGTACCTCATAACTGGGAATACACACTGGTCTAAACTCTTAGGTTTTAATAAATTAAAACGTTATTCTTAAAAAAATATGTCATAGTTTCCTATACGTTGTATTCATCTTTATATATATATTTCTTTGTAGTTTAAGTGATTCTTGTATTTGCTAGGTAGCAAGTTAGTTATTACTTTGGTCGTACTGAAGCTCATTTCCAAAAACTCTTTGACGTGCTTCTTTAAGCATGTTTTTGATTCCTTTAAGTTATCTGAGATTAGAATAACATTCTCAGTCAAGTGTTAGTGATTTAATCTCCATCTGTCAATGTTTAGTCCTACTTTATACTAAGGAAGAGCCTTAAAGGCATGTTCGAATAAGGCTGTGAGCAGTTTTGATCCTTCTTCTCTTTCGATCTTTAGTTTCTTTATATCTGTCTCTAATTTTATGGCTGTGAATGCGTTTTTGCAGCTATTAAATATGTCGGGAAACTTAGGGACCATTCCCGTATTAATTTAGTACCTTTAGGATTGTCCATCAGCCTCTAGTGTTTGGTAGAAGAGTAACCAAATTTGAACCCTTTTATAATAACTCCCGTGATCACATTGTACAAATAAATAAGCAAATGAATGGATCTGTTGTTCGAGCCTTTAAGTCCAAGATTATTGTAGAATAAAATCGTCAGTACATTGTTCTAGTCTGACAATATGTATGTTGGTCTAAACATTTTTTTTATTAACTCCATTGAGTACAACAAACTGCCCATTGGGCATTAAGCATTTGGTATGGTAAAAAATGCAGACATGTAGAGAGTTACACCAGTGAGTAACCTCTTTACAATTCTAAAATTAAAATTTTATTAGTTTGAATGTCGGACGGCAATTGCCGTTTTAGTGTACGCACTTCAAAGACGTTCCGCACATTTAGTTGTCGAGCAAACGCATTAGGATGCACTAGCACTCGTTCACAGTATTTAGCACTAAAACGTTGTATGGCTTCTTTCACGGATTCTAGGGGGATGTCGTGTTAAATCACGTCGTTGGATACATAGTATGGCGCATTGACTATGGCACGCAGCACCTTGTTTTGGATTCTCTGTAAGATGTTTGTATTGGAGACGCTAGCAGTACCCCATAGCTGAATCCCATAAGTCCATATGGGCTTGAGGATGGATTTGTAGAGTAAAATTTTGTTATCCAATGATAGTTTTGAATTGCGTCCAATGACCCAATATATATTTCTCAATTTAAGTCCAAGCTGTTTTCGTTTGTTAAAAATATGTTTTTTCCAAGTTAGACGGCGATCCAAGTGCATGCCTAGATATTTAGCGTCCTCGGATTGAGGAATTAGACAATTTTCAATATATACAGGGGGCATGTTTCTCTACGTAGCGTGAATGTAACATATATTGACTTAGCTCCATTAGATTTGATGCGCCATACTTTCATCCATTGCTGAATTCTATTTAGGTTTGATTGAAGATTTCTTAATGCTGTTGATGGATCTGTGTGGGATGCCAGGATAGCAGTGTCATCTGCATACGTTGCAACAGTAGTTGTACTAGATGTAGGAATGCCCGCTGTGTATAAAAGATATAGAATTGGGCCGAGAACGCTGCCTTGTGGGATGTATGAGTTAATAGGATATATCTTAGTGTGCTCGGTACCGTGCTTCATCAGGAAGTATCTATTTTCTATGTAGGATTTTAAGAGCTGGAAGTGAGGATAGGGTAGGAGCTTCTTTAATTTTATTTGTAGTCCTATGTGCCATACCTTGTCAAAAGCCTGATATATGTCAAGGAAATCAGCAGAACAGTATCGCGTTAAAATCCTTGTTTATTTAGTTGACTAGCCTAGGTTAGGTCCAAACATAGATTAAAAGTTTACAGTTTTTGCTTCATTGGTGATTCTCACAATTTAATAGCCTGGGTGACAATGTCTCTTCTTTGTGCTATCCTATTTTTCGTTTTACTCAGAATTAATTCGATTTGCTTTATAGACTTATTCGGCATGTTTTCTGATATACCGGAAGAATTCTTAATTACAAAGCAAATTTAGTAAAATGTTGCTTATATTTTCTAAGATAACTACCACAGCACAAATGAGAATTATCATTGGATATATTTTTCATGATTTAGCAATAACTATGTTTTATAACATAAAATAATATCTAGAAAGAAATACCTTATAAAAGATGTTTTTGCATTTTTAATTCATTTTATTGCACCATTATAGGTATTGCATTTGCATTTTCCATTAATACATCTTAAGCCTCGACTATCATAAATTAATAATATCTACCGGCTGTTTGTAATCGTTTCCAGGCATCGCTGTAACGACCGATTAAAAAAGTGGCGCCTCGTATACATCGTATACCTACACACTCAAACAACGCGTTCTACTTCCAATCAAAACGAATAATAAAGACTAACAAATGCTATTACAGATGCACAAAGAATACAATAGTGTTGATATTTATATTATTAATGATTGGTAGCAAGGAGAGTTTCTGTGGCTCAACGGGATATCTACTGAGATAACTGATAGAACTTGTGGCTTTACAAAAGACTCGGTGCTAATAAGATCTGTCAATTCGCTGTTAGACTTATCATCCCTTTACAAATGACATGGTGTTCTTGTATAATTTATTGATCTTCAGGCGCCACTTGGCTTTATTTCTTTTTATAAATGAGATCAATTTATAGTTTCATTTGGAAATTTATGGTTGTACTACTAATTAGTATAATTAGCACAAAAGTAACACATTGTTAATTGATTTAAAATTTTTTAAATGATATTGTGTCTCAACATTTAAAGATAAATAAATAATGTTAAAGATAAAATAAAAAAGTCTAATAATTGTTAAGAAGATGTACAGGTTGCAAAGTTTGACGAAATGTATAAAAAAAATGGCGATATTTGATACTGATTGGCTTCTTTCTCACGTGACGTCTTCGTTTCGAAGTTTGGCTATCACTCTAAAATTTAGCAGTCACGACGTCTTCCTTTTTTCTACAATTCTCCTTCTTATAATTTTTTACCAGATTAGTATATTGTATGTGGGAGAAACCACAAGACTACTAAGTGTCAGGACAAACCGGCATGAAACATACATTAAAAACAGGTATTTTGACAAATCACAGATATGCAAACATGCCTCTGATAATGAACAGAGAGTACAATGGAAAGATACATCAATAATCATTAAAGAGAAAAATTAAAGAAGCATCCCTCATGAGCAACCACTTAATGAAGAAAAATGTATAGCAAACTTATCGACAGAATGTAGCAGGCTTTGGTTACCAGTTTTAAAAGAAGTTAAAACAAGAATATACCAATAATACCGGATTAAGAAACTCAAAGACACATCGTCTTCAATCATACACAATACATATGCAACACACAATACACGAACGCTCTCTCTCTCTCTCTCTCTCTCTCTCTCACACACACACACACACACACACACACACACACACACACATATCATATACACACAAATTAAAGCACATATAAATAATGAACACACACAAACACAGAATAATCAGAATTTGAATTTCCGTAGACAAAAAATCCACCCTCATATTTTTTCTGCCAAAACATGACTGTTGTCTGCAACACCGCGGCCAAGTAAGTCAACTTCAATTTTTGAAAAGACATAACCTCACAACAACTTTGACAATTATACATTCTTTTCATAAAAATCCTTAAATACTTAAGTAGTCTGTTTTTCCGGGGTGTAAATCGAAACGTCAATTTTTTTATTTAAAAATGTAATTTTCATTACAATAAATTCTGGCTTAATCCCATTCTTCTTCTTCCTATGCCGTCCCCATTAACGGAGGTTGGCGACCACATTTCTAAAAGTTTCTCTGTCTTTTGCAACGTCATGTTTGTCCAGTCTCGAATATTTCTCGCAGCCATGACTTCCTCTTTCTACCTATTCCCTTTTTGCCATCGACTCTACCCTGCATGATGACCTGCAGAAGACTATATTTATCCTTCCTCAGTATGTGTCCAAGGTATGCAGTCTTGCGTACTTTTATTGTTCTCAACAATTTTTTGTCTCGGCCCATCCTTCTCAGCACTTCCTCATTGGTGACCCTGGCAGTCCATGGAATTCTCAACATTCTCCGGTATATCCAAAGTTCAAAGGCTTCAAGCATATTACTTAATCCCATATAAACACAATATTGAATTACACTTATCTAACAAATAGGGTTTTCTTTGGTTTTGCTTTTCTTGTCAGTTCCTTCATTTTCCTATGTACATTAAAAGTGTCGTGTTTGTCTTTTAGTTTTTCTATTCTGTCTAATTTTGTTTTGAAATTCTTTGTATTTTTTTGGAGCTTTTTTTTATATTTTCTTCAGGTATTCATAAGCAAGATTTCCTCTGTCATCCAGTCCTTTACGTTAAGATTACGTTTCGTTTCATAAAGATGTTTCAATGAGGATGTTACTACTGCTTCTTTGATATATATCCACATTCTATTTAAATTTTCGACGTGGCTAAAGGTTTCAAGCCAAAGCCATTAAAAGAAAGAAAAAAAAATTTTCGACGTTTTTTTTTTTCAGTTAGACTCTCTATTTTTTATACATTTTCATTCATTTCTGCTATTAGTTTTTCTTTCATTGCGTTATTGTTTAGATTATTTACCATAAACTACTACTAATTAACTACCAACAGATATTAAAAAGAAAAAAAGAGAAACCAGCAAAATGATCCACTAGTCTCTTGATGCGTTTCTGCAACGAGTAAAACTGCTTTAACTTCACCTAACCTAATCCAACCTAACATAACCATAGACATATAATACCAATGTCTATGACATAGACATATAATACAAATAGACTTATAACTGCAATACATGCCCGTTTTCCCAGGGCGACAAAGAAAACTGAAGCAAAGCAGTCCCTGCTTTTCTTTCTAATTTGCCAGGTTTATCGACGACATGATCTAAATGACCAATGAGAAGGTCACGTGTTCGATAATCTCAGCCCATTAAAAAGGATGCAGGGACTGCTTTGCGTCAGTTTTCTCTATCGCACTGGAGGAACGCGACTCTATGGCAGCAGTCAATATATTCGTATTATATGTCTATGGTCTCTGTACCTAAATTAACGTACTTATAGTCTACACTACAGACTATCTTCATTTTTCCCAATTACTACGTCATATTCCCCATAAAAAATATTTCGTCGTTTATTCTATAACCTTTACGTTACTAAACATTGCGTATGTCCTCGTCAATTCAAATATTAAATGGCAATTGGCAATAAATGTTGATTAAAAGTAAATAAGCTTTTTACCAATACAATGTACACTTTTATTATTGCGTCTATAGCAATATCTCGTTCTATGAAGGGAACGGCCCATGTCAGAACATTTAATAACTTGGTGTAACTGTCTACGATATTTATTTAAAAGTGATTTACATCCTTAAAATGCGCCTGTAAATGTTCTCATCCTTCTTTTATACCAATCTCGTAACACTTTGTTGCAAATATTACTATACGTTGTCTGAACCTGGTCTCGCATGATATATGTGTAGTCTTTATAAAAAATAAAAAAACGATGACCAAACGACATACAGCTACAGTGGTTATTGCATTCTTCGTTTCTTCTGAAATGACTATATTGACAATAATTTAAGAATGATTTATGTACAAGGCTGTGTAGCAAATAAATCAACAGTTCGTGTTGAAGTTATTAGTAGCCAAGTTGATGAGGGTAATCTCTTAACGGTTTTATGTTGAAGACACTTTTTGTCGTTGTTAATTTTATTTTAAATAAAAAGTTGTGCTATTACCAAATATAAGACATTTAAGAAATTTGGAAGAAGTAATTTTGATCATAAACACAGGGTTTCAGTGTGTCAAAACGAATGATATACAATTTATACCTTTTTATTTCTCATCATTTTTACGAGCTATGTCATTTACTCCAATTACCTTTATATATGCAAAAGTTTACAGATTGTAGCAAAAGCTTTTCTATCGCTTTAATGAATTAAAAAGCCAAATATATGGTACAATTCGTCAAACCTTCTGTGTATGAATCGGTATCAATAGACCTTATAACGTTATTTCTGCATCCCTGCATCTTCGGAGACTCGATCTGATACAAATTCACATACAGAAGGGCCAGCGAATGTCTTCTGCTTATTTCTTACTTCAAGTGGATAGCTATCAAAGTGCCTTTATTTGCGTTATTTATTTTTGATTGTTTAGCTTTTCAATTCAAAGTTTTGCCTAAATCTGTAAACCTTTGCAGATTTCGTATAGCCCAAAAGACAGAATATGATATTATCATATGGTTTTAGTTCATGGCCATTAAAGTAGATGGCACTTTTGTAGCTAGCCACTGAATAGTGGAAAATAAGCCAGAGGCATTCGCTTGCCGTTCTGTATGTGAATTTGTATCAGCCTGAGCCTCTGACGATACGAGGATGTAATGAAATTTAAATATTAATTCATAAAGTATATTGAAAATCAAGAAAAGTACTAAAGATAAAAATAGCATGATTCTAAACCACGTAAAAACCAAGTATTCTATGGATTAAAAATAGGAAATAGAAGAAAATAAATGGATGATAATGAGAACAATGAGATAGAAGAAAAATTTTAAAAGGTAGCGGAACTGTAGTATCTTCTTTTCTTCTCTTGGCGCTACAACCTCTGTGAGTTTTGTCCTGATTAACAATATGCTTATGTTCTGTCCTGCCCTCTACTTTCCTTCTGCATTATCTGGTGTTCATTTAATATCCTTCTCTACATCGTCCATCCATTTTTACTGGGCTGTCCTCTTGTTCTTTTTTCTTGGAATTACATCTCTGGATGGCTTTTACAACTTATTTATTTGATATTCTTTCTAACTGATCAAGCCACTTTAGTTTTTGTGCCTCTACAAGTCTAACAATGTCTGCGCTATGAATTAATTCGGTTAGCTCGTGGTAAATTTTAATTTTCTAGTTACCATCAATATATTGGGTTGGTCCAAATATCTTTCTGAGTATTTTTTGTTACAAGACAAGAATATAAGAGAAAAACTAACCAGAAATCAATTGAGATACATAGACAACGTAAGAGTCAACAACATATACTTCGACAATTTTAAACTAAAAGCCGGTGTTCGTCAAGGATGTATTATCTCTCCCACGTTATATACTATATATAGCGAACACATCATGCGCAATGTATTCGACGGATGGCAAGGAGGAATATCAGTCGAAGGCCAAAAATCAGCAATCTCCGCTATGCAGACGATACTTTAGTACTAGCATCATCAACAAAAGACCTTGAATACATCATGAACAGACTAGGTACTATTAGTCGTGAATATGGACTTAAAATTAATGCACAGAAGACCAAGGTAATGATAAACGAACGAATTAGAAATAACCAGCCGGAAATACGAAACGTAGCGGGGTTTGAAGTGGTCAGCCGTTTCAATTACTTAGGTTGTGTTATCACAAACAATGGTGGATGCGAAGAAGAGATACGTCGACGTACGGAGGCTTATCTTTCCTATCTCTACCTATGCGTCAGAAATTTGGACCAATAAAAAGTCCGACTCACGACGTATAACGGCCTTTGAAATGTGGGTATATCGTAGAATGATGCGCATACCCTGGACAGCACATCGCACAAATGTCTCAATATTGACAGAACTCGACATCAATAATAGGCTTACCACAATCATCAACCAAAATATATTGAGGTACTTTGGACACATTACCAGACGAATGGAAGGCATGGAGAGGTGGGTGGTTGAAGGCAAGGTAGATGGTAAAAGAACTCTAGGAAGATCGCCACTTCGATGGTCAGACTAAAGAAAGTGCGCTACCGGTTACTCTCTATCTGATACAGCACACTGGGCCCAGGAGAGAGAAGAATGGATAGCAACCATTCTTCAAATACCATAACGTCACCACATCCTTAGGAAGGATAAAGGATAGAGAAGGAGGACATAGACAACTCAAAATTACATACAAAACTAAGCCTTGGCAAGTTAGATGCTTGGGATGTTACGGATGCCGAAGAAAAGATGAAGGATATTACAGGAAAGAGGAAAAGGCCGAAAATAAAGAAAGACCAGAGAAACGTCGAAGAAATGAAAATAATAAACGAGAGTGAACAAATGAAGGATCAAAAAAGTGGAAAAACTTTTGATCTGGTCATTGAAAAATTAACAATATTATACTAACTTAAAGGCAAAACTAGCTTACTCTACAGTATCCTCTAATTTAATATAACACATGCAATAAGACTAGGATACTGGCAAATACTATGCTCAGCTTTAAATTACCATTACACTGGCTTGTAAGATTTTGTCTTTTTAAATCTTGTCATTGACTTATTGATGTTGAGGAGATAAATGGTCTTGACATTTACGTAATTCTGGATTTATTTTATTGTGGCTTTCTCACTACAAAAATCAAAAAGTCATTGACTAGCTCGCTATTTCCAATACTCTGAAAAACTGCGGAGTAAAGTGTCTAGTACAGTTCCTCTTCACTTATTGGTCCGAAATTGACATGAAAACCTCGTATAAGGAACGCGTTGAACTGCCTAGGCTTAAAATTGGGTATGGCACATTAAGAAGGAGATTTTCTGTGCTCTCTTTGGTGATAATTGTCATAGCATTCATTTCCACACCCTTTTGAAGTTGCACTGTTCTGGTTTCACCAAGGATATTCGTTGATATTCCACTGTATTTTGTTTTTCAGTAGATATTACTTGACTTGGCAGAGTTCTGGAGTTAAAAGCTACATATTCATATGGTAACAATATTTGTTTATATTGTAATAATTTTTATGTATGGATATAGTGATATTTCAACTTATGAGCCAGTAGATTTTTGTATACAAATACCTAATTCCTTTTTTTTATTTTGAATAACAAACTTTCAGTGAAGTTTAACACCAAGTGTTATACCCAGTCATTCTGCATAAGTTGAATAATGTAAGTTATTGGGACATTATTTATTGTATTTGTAATATTTCTCTGCTTGCAATATTTGGAAAGCTGTCAGACATGTATAATTATCAATTTTCTGATCCAAAAGTAAGTTTTATTTCTTGATATTTGTAACTCGTCAGCTGATCTTTAGCTGGTGTCACACACCTGGTGTTTTTTTAAATGTGTCCATGTTTCTTTCATACAGCGCTCCAATTCATTGTTCAAGGTATATGTGGTCCTAGGCTGAAACCTTATATTTTAAAAATTCGTCACAGAAACATTAAGTAAGTTGAATTACGTTGAAATTTGGGAGGCCAATTTTAACTCCAATAAACAATACAAAGTCACTAATACAAAAAGTTTTATTTAAAAAGGTTGTAATAATACAAAAAGTATTAGTGAAACCATATATCTAAGACATAAAACTGGTGCATCATATCCCGTTAAAAAGACTTTTATCCTTTAGCCTTTCTTCAAAATCTGTACTTAACAAAAGACATCTTGTGGATGCATTTATTCGATTAATACCGAATTTATATTTCTGGACTCTGAGCAGTACCTGCATTAATGTCTTCGATATTTTATATTGATCAATTTGTGACTAGACGGTCAAGATGTTTAAGATTATTAATGATAAGTTCTGAGGTTCTTTATCCACGATATTTTTCTTCCTGGACGTCGCCTTCCAAATATGTTTCCCTACAGGATTGCTTGCAGGAGGGTAAATTTGGATTCATTTCGTATGTGTCCAAAGTACTGTAGCTTTGGAGAGTTGATGGTGTTCAGTACATCTCGGTTTTGCTTCGATCTTCATTTGTAGTTCGGTCAGTCCACAGGATCTTGAGTATTCTCCGCTACAGCCACATCTCAAATGCTTCCAATCGCTTGCACATATCTTCTATGCATATAACCTCCACATAATTTACCATGATCTGCTCGATCCAATACCATAAAACAGAACGGAGAAGACGTAGTAACGCAGCATTCTTACTTTTGTACCAAGAGAGAGATTATAGCTTTTGAAGAAGGCCCATATCCGTTGAAGGTGGATCTAGCTTTTCCGATGCGCGCTCTTATCTCCTGATTGTTGATCTATTCTTCATTTACTATGGTACCGAGGTAGTTGTAGGGCTTCACGCTTTCTACTAGGGTTTGGTTGACGTAAAGTTTACCTTCTATTATATTTTTCTTGCTAATTATCGTGAGGTTTGTCTTCTTTACGTTTATATTGATTTCATATTGTTGAATTTGGTACGTGATTTGATTCGTAAGGACTTGTAGGTCATCTACAGTGGAGTACGGTACTAGTGTTAAATTTTTTAAGTTTTATATAGTAAGTGCAATTCATTTTATACTTGTTGACTACATCTGGGATTATTTTACCGTTTCAGCAACTAATCTTTAATATTTCTCTGTTGTACTAAGCTTTGCGCCGTTTTCTGTTAGATTGTTTTGTTATCTGATTTAACAATAATGAATAAATACGAACTAAAGCTTGTTGCAATTTTAGTCTCAATTTTTTTAAGAACATTTACATAAAACAAAAAGATCTTCATTTACGGTAAATAATTTTTGAAGAGACTAGCTCTCTTACGACTTCAAATGTGTACAGAAACCAGCGAAATACGATATAATGCTAGCCAGATCAGTTTTGTTGAATTCGTGATAAAGTCAACACATTAATTCAGGAAACTGAGCGATAATTATTAGCTGAGCTCTAAAAAGTGTTCATTGGCATTTTAAATAATCTCACATAGACATAAACGATAACCTTGTCCCTAAAGACCACAACAAAACTAGATCGATCAAGCAGGCTTCTAATAGATTGCCACATAAAAACATGCCGATTCATTAAAATCAAACAAGTTTTTGCCATGGCTGCTACTGTAACGATATCATAATAATGACGTGTACATAATTAGTACCTAGTTTGCATAACTGTACTATAAACTCTACATAATTAACCAAATAATATAACACGATAGAAAGAGAGGACAGATCAACTTTTATATATCATTACGAATGTTATGTGTTGATTATATAATAATTAAAACATCGGATGACTGTAAAAATTATGGTACTTTATATCATTCCGTATGATATTAATTTTAAAAAATCCCATAGTTTCTCAGCGGAACGCATAAAATCACCTACCGTAGAAATAGTTTACTTGTGATTGCCCATACAGATGTAAAGGAATAGCTTCATTGTTAAGGTTTAAACTTTTATGTTTCTTTGCGTCTTTTTGTCGGTGTCATTTGTATTTTTATTTAAACGAAGACTGAAGACCAAAAACTGCAAGAAAATTTGACTATTTCTCAAAATTAGTCAATTTCTCAATCATTATTATTTTATTCATTCTGACTTCTATTTTTAGTAATTAAAGTAAGTTGTGCTATATTTAGAGTAAAATAAACTTTGTTACGTAAATTAATTACTCAAGGTATGTATCAAGTAAAAACCGTCAATTGGTGGGTTATTTCGAACATCTTTTATCTTTTTGGGATTCTGCAGAATGTTTCTGGACTTTTGGGCACTTTTGAACACAAAAATATATTGTTAATAACTTTACAATTATAAACACCTAAAACACCTCAAGAAATCTCTGTTATCAGACCAGTATTCATGGTTATGGTAGATCGGGGCAGGGCTCATTTGTGGGCCCTTGGACACTTAGACCTCCTAAAACGGAGTCATTGTATTATCCCTACTATACGGACTAGGTTTACAGAACCAAGTTTTCGGCGTTTCTGTGACCCAGGCTATTCCGGGCTACCATATCTGATGTAATAAGCAGGGACTCCAAATCTGAGTTCTTCCTGCCGTTCCAAGCCTCTAATCCTTTATTAGCGGTCTTTATTGGTGGTCTTATAGAAAGCCACAAGTCTCTTTAAGGGTGACTAGTAGACCAGTGCCGGGCACTTCCAGAGGACATGTGAGGAGGAGACATTTCTCCTTCTCATTACACAGATGGCACCGTGAGTCATCAGTCAATTCAAGCAGATAAAGGTGCTGCCTGAGTCTACAGTGGCCGCTAAGCATACTGACCACCAGAGAGCATCTTGTACGGTCTAGAAGGAGAAGTTGGGCTGTAAGACTTTTTGATGGCTCCACTATATGGAGCCTAGCCTGTTACATACTTCTATAACCAGGAGTCCTTAACCTCAGCAGAAGAAGCTCTATAATTCTACTCCTACCAGTACTGTAGGTCACTTCAATCACAGGTTCGGGTCCTACAGGCAGAGTGGATGAGCTGTATTTTGCCAAGGCGTCAGCCCGTTCGTTCTCTTCCACGCCTTCTTGTCCTATACAAAGTTAACCCCATTGGTCAATGCAACATCAGCAAGAGCTCTTTTGCACTCAAGAACCAGCTTAGTGCTAACTTTGGGGGCTTCCAAAGCCCTTAGCGCTGCTTGACTATCAGAGCAGATATAGATGGTCCTGCCTAAGTAAGTCCTATCTATTATCTCCTGAGCACATACCAGGATCACAAAGATCTCGGCCATGAAAGACATAGACAAAGCACCTAATGCATGTGAGCCAATAGTCTGGCCAGATTCAAATTCTATTCCGCTACCATATACTTCAGCACCTGTCCGCTAGTCCATTCTGGATCCATCCATTTGACCCCGAAAGCTCTTCTGCATGCTCAAAAAGCTTGGCGTTGAGATGTTCATTCCATGAAAGTTTAGAATTCAGGATCACTTCTAGGAACTTTGATGACTTGAAAACCGAAAAAGCTTTGCCATAGAAAGTAAGCTCTCTGGTAGGTCCAATGGCCCTATTCCAAGTGAACGGAACCACAGAAGTCTTATCAGGAGTATCCCCAAGTGACTGCTCCAGGCATCATTCCTCAAAGCGCCCGGCAAGTGGATGGGTCGAAGGATGCTCTAGAGTAGCTACCTAGAACTCCCGTATTAACACCACTCTACTTTTTTTGTAGAGACATTTAAAATCTGAGATCTACAAAACACGACCAATATATCTTGATTATTTAAGACAACGTAAAATTTGCAGAGATATAAAAAAGAAACATTTCAAAAAGTGCGACACGAATTTGAAAATAGACTTTATTATTGTATGAATGTTAATCGTGGTCACTTTGAACAACAAAAACAATTATTTTTTGTTTGCACTTGTCTCTTTACTTTATTGGCAAATATTCTTTCATAACATAATACGAGGCACATAAAAAGTTTAAAGAGAGCCAATTTTAAACGATTAATTAACAATGAAGGTTGTATCAAAGGCAAAACAATATAATACAGATTTACCAGACTTTTTAAGTGAGGTATGACGTGATACCTAACATAATTTGAAAAAAATTATTGACGTTAATGACATTAGTGCTAAAAAGTGTGTCCCTCAAATTAAAAGTTGACGTGTTTTGGCATTTCTTTTTAATATGGCGCATTTCTGAAATAATAAGGATGGGTACTTTTCAAATGAAAAATGAACAGGGTGTATATTTCTATATGTAGAGTCTTTGTACAAAATCAATTGTTTGTAATTTTAATTTGGATATTTGTTAGATATTTACTACTAACATTCACTGTTGAGATGATCCAAATTTAACTGGAATGCAAAACAGAAACTGAGTATATCACATTTTTGTTTTTTGTTTGCTCACTGTATAAGGGAAACTTTTCAGCCAAACTAATGCAAATTATCGTCGTATTTGAAGATGAAGACTAGTTTAATAATTCCATAGTCGTCTTCTCAATCTCCATACATTTGTAACTTTCCACTGTAGTTTAAATCTGCTTAATAACTAACCATGTTATTATCCTTCCCCTTTTCATGCATTATTCGCTTAGTTGTAACGTTAAATAGAGTCTTGAAATACCTCCTAGATACAAAATTGTAACCGGTAATCGATACAACAAACAAAGTAAGGTATTTGTAATAACACAACGCATAAACTATTTACGGGTAAGCATTTATTGGAAGCGGAATAAAAAGAGAACGAACAAGAGAGGTAAACCTGCATCATCCAACAAACAAGCAATTATTTAAGAAGATAACCTCCCTTATGCAATGTAAATGTTTCTAAGCACTGGTTTTATAAGTACGGAAAGTAATCTCATACAACAAAAACCCATTTAAACTCTAACAAAAATATAATAAGTAGCATACGAACTCTGATTGCTTTTGCAAAAATAAATGAAATATTAAAATACACTTCTAGTGAATACATAGTACACGCGGTTATTGCAGACCAAACAAACACTCGACGCATCCCCATCTATCTAGCTAAATGAAAATCCATCTGGTCGAACATTGTGGAATATACTGGCGCCTTTTTTAATTACCAGACTTTGAATATTTCCCCAGACGTGCATTTTTCCTGAACTCATTTCAAATAAGAATTAGCGCTATATGCTTTGAATTCTTTATTACTCTTGTGTACGCTGTCGGTAAACTGTTATTGTTATAGAACCCGTAAACTTCTAAATTAAGTTTTTAATGCCCCCACAACCGGAAAAGGCACTAAAGTAATTGCCTTTTTACTCACTACTGCATCAGTCATTTGGCAGCCCCGATGAAAACCTACTAGTTTATTCTGGGCTGAAGATAAACTTTTTTCTTAGCTAGTCCTTTTGCTAATAAAATGTTTTTTGTATAAAGGACTTATACCTATAGAATTATATTAGTATTTAACAAGTCATAAACAGCTCCTAATAAATTACTTTTACTTTGGTGAAACCTCAAGACCATTAAATGTTAGAATAAACGAACATGAATCTTACATTAAAAATAGATAATATATCAATAAATTTCACATATATGCAAACATGCGCGTGCAACGAACAGCGTGATAATAGAAATTCTTCAGTAGAATATTATAGTAAACTCTGGTTACAAATAATAAAAAACGATATTATGATACCAGTATTGCTAAGTTAATGAACCGAAACTAAATATTAGACCAAATACTTACTGTGTCGGGAGTTATTACCTCTAAATTTACGGTGGAATTTCTGAAAAGAGATTTTTACTGTAATAATTGGATATTCTAGAATTTGTGGTATTATTACAAAATAAAATGCATGTTAACATTATAACAGAAATTCTTAAGTTCGACTAGATTCCATGTATTTAAACGAACCAGCATCAAATAACTTTGTCCCAGAATCGCACCTCAAAATACAAAACAATAGCATTTTCAATATTACTCTTTATATAATATAATAAATATATATATATATATATATATATATATATATATATATATATATATATATATATATATATATATATGTATATATATCTTCTTCTTTACGTGTCATCTCCGCGACGAAGGTTGGCAATCATCACCGGTATTCTAAATTTTGACACTACAGCCCGAAAGAGTTCAGTTGAGCTGCATCCAAACCATTCTCTGAGGTTTCTCAGCCAGGAAATTCTTCTTCTCTTCTTCTACCTATGCTGCGCTTTCCTTGAATCTTTCCCTGCATTATTAGTTTAAGGAATTCATATCTGTCACCACATGTTCTATGACTCAGATATTGTAGTTTTCTTATATTGATGGAATCCAGTATCTTCCTGCTATTCTCTATTCTTCTTATTACTTCTTCATTGGTTATATTGTCTGTCCAGGCGATTCTCAGCATTCTTCGGTATTCCTACATTTCAAACACTTCCAATTTATTAAGACATTGTTTATTTAAAGTCCATGTCTCCACACCATACAAAAGAACAGAAAATACATAACACTTTAATACTCGTTTTCTAAGATTTAAGCTGAGGTGTCTACAACATAATATTTGTTTCATATTATTGAATGCACTTATTTAAAATTCTTTGTAGACCTGTAATATTTTCTGCTGTTAGTATTGTATCATCAGCATATCTAATTTCACGTATGGGTAGGCCATTTATTTTTATGCCTCTACTTCATCTTCTAATGCTTTTTTGGAGATTTCCTCTGATTATGCATTAAACAGTGATGGCGACAAGATACAGCCCTGTCTAACACCTCTTTTGATTTTTATTTTATTAGGTTTAAAATTATTTTTTTTTATGACAGCTTCTTGTTCATAATACAGATTATTTATTATTATTATATTCCGTGTGTCGATGTTCTTTGTTCTTAGTAGTTTTATTAACGGATTAACGATTAACCTTCCCTGGTTCCTTGAGCATTTATAAATCCGAACTGAGTTTGTCCAATGTCTTCTATCTATGTTCCTATTCCTATTCTATGTTCTTTTTTTTTATATATTCTACGATGAATAATCTTTAGGAATATCTTTAGTATGTGGCACATTACAGAGTTTGTTCACAGTTTTTATTGCCGTCTCTCGCATCTCAGTTTTCATCTATTGCGATCATAGCAGTCCTGGCAGATTAGACTTCTTCTCCCCGTAGCCTCTTAACGTCATTTATCCAGAACCTTTCTATTCTTCCTGTTTCTTCTAGTGGTTTTAGTCCACTTTCATATTTTTCGTGACCATCTAGAATCCGTTTTTCAAGGTACTACTTGAGTTATTTTATTTCAATGGTTTCTTTAGTAGTTACATTTATTCCCATTTCTCTTCTGATCTGATTTCTTCGTTTCTCTTTACCTAGTCTGCTTTTTCTAGCAGTCTATTTTTATTACATTGCGTTTGTTTATCTCGCAAATCTCTGCACCATATGTACCAATTCCTTCTATAATGGTGTAATACATATGAATTTTATTTTGTTTATTTCTTTGTCTACTCCATAGTAAAACGTTTAGTTGTCACGTGGTTAAACTTGCCTGATCCAGTTTTGATATTATTTTACTGTCAATTCGACTATCTCATGTCAGTTTCACCTCCAAGGACATGTAAAGTTGTCCGTAGCTTCCATTTTGTCTGTATCTATGTAGATATCTTGGCCTTTAACTTCAGCAACAAAGTTGGCTTGTCGTTGTCGGACATAGTATTTTTTTAGTTTTTAGTGAACCAAGAGCATAGACAGCTCTAAGTCCCACAAAGACCCAATATCAACCACTTGACCAGTGTGAAGATGGTGTTAACCTAGAGCTGAAATTGAATCGGAATTGCGATCAGACATGGAATGTTCATAAATCCTATTTTGGATTCTACGATTTGTTTGGCCTATATATAAGATCGGCAGTCTGCACAAGGAATTTTTTAATCTCCGTGTTGTTCATTTGAAATGTTGTCTTTGATTGATCGGACAAAAGATGAAAGTTTTCGTTTGGGATAATTGATAAGAAAGAAAAAAATCTGATATTTGGATTAATAGTAGTCGTTAATGACCAACACTCCTTTATTTTGTGGAAACAAATCTTGGGAAAATACTTTTTATTAATTTAAGATAAGTTATTTATTTATTTCGGTATGTTTTTAGTTAATTATTGCCAAATTAATTTACAATTGTTTAGAATTTAGTTCAGGTTAAGAGCACACATTTAACAAATTTGAGGGACAGTGACTATTGAACTGAAAGGACTGATGTAATATGGGATATTTCCCCTTCAATTAAATTTGAGAAAGGGTATAAGGAAACCATCTTCTGGAAAATTTATTGACGGATAAAAGATGTACATCAAACAGATTTCAAAATCTTTGCTACTCCGTTTCTCAACGTAAAGTTTACATGGTCAATGGATACTCAAATTCTAATCTAATATTCGGATATTTTATTTATTCACTTGTCTCTATATGTAAATTATAATCAAAAGTTATTATAATATTTTCTTATTATAATAATTATCAATCTTATTCTTCTTACGTGAAGTCATAAAATGATCTTATTTTTCTATGTCATCTTTATTCACGAACATTCTTTCTATACAGTTAGTTAATTTGAACGATGTCTGTTTCAACTTTCTTGAACTTCCATCTTTTCTTTTTTTTGATATTTTCCAAGTTTTTTGTGCTGTATTATATCCTTAGTCATTTTCAACGGCTCCAGAATTTGGCGCATTCGTCGTGCGAACTGCACAGAGAATTTTTTACGTACAAGCCAAACAAAAAATAGATTGGCTCAGAACATGCCGTATATTTGACAGAATGCTGTATATTTCTTAGTTTTTCTTAATTGTCAGTCACTTTCTATTTGATTTAATATTTTGGGACATGTCTATAGGTTAGGTAAGGTTAAGTTAGGTTCATTTCAAAAGTTAGTTGGGTGGGGTATGAATAGAATTGTCCTTTTGCAAATCATTTTGTTCCCAAGTGAAATAATTTAAGCATGATCAGTCTAGCTTGTTTAATTTGATAATGTTAATAAAATGGGCCTCAACACAGATAAGACCAAATTTATGATAGTATCAAGGAGTCCAATAAATAATGAACAACTAACTCTTGGTGGACAGCAAATAGAGATAGTGACAAAATATAAATATCTGGGAGCTTACATCAACACAGAATTAGATCCAGACCAAGAGATCCGGGTACGAATAGAAATGGCAAGGGCAGCGTTCTTAAAATTCAAACAATTGTTCTGTGACAAAAATCTGAATACTGCGCTGAGAATGAGGTTTGTTGAATGTTACGTCTGGTCGCAACTATTGTACGGGGCAGAAACATGGACACTAAAAGCGCAAATAGTTAAAAAGATTGAAGCCTTTGAACTTTGGATATACCGGAGAATGTTGAGAATCCCATGGACTGCCAGGGTCACCAATGAGGAAGTGCTGAGAAGGATGGGTCGAGACAAAAAATTGTTGAGAACGATAAAAGTACGCAAGACTGCATACCTTGGACACATACTAAGAAATAATAAATATAGTCTTCTGCAGGTCATCATGCAGGGTAGAGTCGATGGCAAAAAGGGAATAGGTAGAAAGAGGAAGTCATGGCTGCGAAATATTCGAGACTGGACAAACATGACTGTAGACGAATTATTCCACGTTGCAAAAGACAGAGAAGCTTTTAAAAATGTGGTCGCCAACCTCTGTTAATGGGGACGGCATAGGAAGAAGAAGAATAAAATGGGAATAATGTAATTAAATTTTTACTTGATTTTTAATTTTTACTTGAATGGAATTTCTTCTATTGATGCCTTTAGTTTAAGATTATAAAGAAATCGGCTCTAACTGTAGTTATTTATATTAAACTATTAAAAATTATTTAACTATAAAAATCTATTAAAGGTTGCATGCGAAAAGAAATTTCAGATAGGTCAACATGTCAGCACTGCATCACATTCTATCTACCTCTATCTACTCTATCACATTAGCCTAAATCTAGAGAAAAATATCAAGCTTCGGTTTCTAAGTCTTTTCGGCCAAATTCCAAAGAAGGAAACGAACAAGATACTTATAATGAAGACTTGTGCCATGTATTAATCTCTTCAAATATACTGCTTTCAAAATTATCCAATAAAAACTTAACATATTAAAAAATTATATATATTGTAAATTGAATATTCCAAGTGATCGAATCAAAAGAATAACAATGTCAACTCGTTATACTCGTAGTAATAGATAATAATATAAAACTAATATTAGTGACATTTACTTCCACGTGTGGGTTGATGAAACCACTGTTTCACTGACTAAGGAATAGTATTTTATTTTTTTACTACTTTCAGTATAATTAATTAGTACATTACAAACTACTTAGTTTTTAAATTTATTTGTATTGTTTTCTAATTATTAAAATAAACATTATTTATATACCATTATTAAATATATGTTTCCATTGACGCATATTTTCTAAAAGGCATATTTTTTGCATTTTTAGCCACGTTTAATAATAAGTTTATTAACAATATTGCCTATATTTTTGTATAAGAAATATAATATCAAAGACTTTTTTCTATAAATAACTCCTCTTTTTCGGCAAATTCAACAAACACCAAATTAGCCCAACAAAACGAACAAATGAAAACAATTCCCATCTCAAACGGTATAAATTCCAAAAGTGAGGTGTTAGTCAGCATATAAATGGGAAATCGCGGAAACAGTCATTGTGTAGAAGATTTATCTGTAGAATCCACAGGTTGGCAGAGAGATACAATTCCCAGTCAGGCCGTCTGGCTTGATCCCGAGGGACCCCCTCGTTTCTCGTTTTGAATGGGACCTCGGCTGGCAGTCACACTACAGACACAGACAACATGCGTACAAACTCATTCTGGAATTCATTCCGATTTCCTGATGCCGACTGTTTTCCGACTGTTTGCATTGCATTCAGATTCGTATTCGCATTCGAGCCAGAACTTTCATGCCGAATGGTCGTGTCTCTCCCGTTGGTTTTTCCGACGAAAATACGTAACTGGCTGAACACGATGTTTCGTGATTTATTTTAAATTGTATCCGCTTAATCATAAGTCCTTTTAGGGTTTATTTTATCCTTATAATTTTGATATTATTCATTAATACTATAACTATATATTTTTGGCATCTTATATTTTATCTTTTTTTGGAATATTTTATTGTATTAATTAATTGAGGTAGTAGTAAAAACAATCTTTATTTATTAACACAAAGGACGCGTTTCGACATTTGTGTCATCATCGTCTATAAATATAGGAGAAGCTATATAAGTCCAATAAGTTTTAAGTCCAATATGAATATCAGATCATTAATCAATACAAAAGATGTATTGTTCTGAAGCTATTTTCTTGTGGCATTTTAAATTAATTACTATTTAACTGGGAATAAGCCACAATTAAAGGTTAAAATACGTTTATTGACGTTTCAATTTCCACTTCGGAAATCGTTCTCAAAATACACTAATACAAAACACTAATGTTTGTATTTTGAGAACGATTTCCGAAGTGGAAATTAAAACGTCAATAAACGTATTTTAACCTTTAATTGTGGCTTATTCCCAGTTAAATAGTAATTAACAAAAGATGTAGTTAATATGCTCCATAAGTCTGGGTTGTGCTTCTTGTAAAGTAGTTTACATCGGCCAAAGTGACAGGAAAATAGCAACCCGCATTTCAGAACATGTAAAATTAATAAATAAATACAAAAACACAAATATCTGCAATACTAACTCTGCCTTCTACAACCATATTCTGTCAACAAACCACTACTATTCCTTTCTAGATATTAAACTCTTACACAAGTGTAAAAATAGATTGGATATTTTGGAATTTTATAAAACTCGTAGAGCGAAATCAAATGATATTGAAATAGTTTTGAATGAACAGCTTCTGCCATCAGTGCCTCACATTTCCATCAACATAAACTTTTAAGTTAATTCAATGCGTTAGTTTAACTGAACTTACCTTAAAGTTTTTACTTCAATGTAAGTTTTTTATGTCATACTAGTTTATTATTGTGTTTTTATTGCTTAGTTACCAACTACGTAATAGTGTACTTTATGGTGCGCACGGGCGTAAAGATACAAACAAAAAGATAACTTATTAGAAACATCTTTATTTAACAACATTTCAAAACATTATTTAGAATTCACACAAAACTGGCAATTCTGAAAGGATCCGGTGATAGTAAATCCGGTTGGTGATCTCGAAAATATCTCGCATTTTCACGGTTTTAGTCTGACATGTTTGACAGCATTTCCGTAGTGTAGCAACATAATACGGACGCTAGAATGTCTACTAGTAAATATATTGTCAAAATAAAATCGAATTTTCGGTTTTTTTACGGATATACCCTCGGGCGACTTACAAAACCTCGGGCCAGAGGCCCTCGGGTTTATAACATCGTCGCCCTCTGAGCATACCTTTGGTAAATAAATAGCTATTAAACTATGGTATACACTCAACCACTGGGAATTTCCTTTTTAGTCTTTAAAAAAATTTTCTATAAGTTTCCCATGAAAAATTGACCGTTTTTCGCTTATTCAACATCATATGTTTGGATTTTTGTATTGGATGAATAAAAAAGTCTTCGAACAGTCATAATTTTATTAATATTACGGTAATAATAAAAAAGAATCTCTTTGTTTTATATGCCTCATTTTATTTCCAAAGAGTTTTTCCGATAAAATCTAAATTTTTGGAGTTATTCGCGGAAAACCGTTAAAAACATGATTTTTTGACGGGTAATTGGTGAAATTTGAGTCACGAATAACTCAAAAAATATTGACTTTTCGAAAAAAACGTAAAACACATTTCTATCTTAAGATTCACTTTTCTAGCGACTACCATGGTTTTTTTAACAGGTTGACTGCCAAGATAATTTAGTATTATTTGTCCTTATGTATTTGTGAACCATATTGGTCTACAGCACTATTTGCAACGGCAAAATGTGTACCCACATGCTGATGTAGTCAATCATTGTGTGTACCTGTATATACGCATAAGCCTAAATGAACGCATAAACATAGCTTATTATTTTTTGACAAGCTTGTTTCAAAATAATACACTATTTAAAGTAAAAAGAAACATAGTTTGCTCATCAAATTAAAATACATCAAAAATACAGATTAATGCAATTTTAGGAAGCATTCAGTGCAAAGGTATTTATTTGTTTGTTGTGCTCCTTTTCGACCCTCTTTCTTCGCCACTTCTTTATATCAGTTTTGGCTTCCTCTTTTGTTTGTTTTCTGTAAAATGTGAAGATCCATATTTTCAGAACTTTCTGCTGTCTAAGACTTTTCATCAACTCTTTGGGATCAAGAATGGCAAGGTAAAATTAAATTAGTTAGGTCTATGAAGCCATCTTCATCCATGAAGACATGGAAAAACTATATTGAAGAACTCCTTGCAGATGATAGACAACAATCTGAGCTAAGTAACATACAAGGAGACGAAGGTCCAGAAATAACGGAAGAAGAAGTAATGTACGCACTAAAAAGAATGAAAAATGGTAAAGTACAAATGAAATACCAACGAAAATCCTTAAACTAATAGAAAAAGACTCGATTCACATTTTAGTTGAACTTTTCAATAGCATGTATATATCAGGAAAAATACCACAAGAATGACTTTTATCCACCTTTGTTATTATACCAAAAAAGATAAATGCCAAACAATGTACTGATTATGATTATTATTAACAATGATTACCCTACAATCAGTCTGATGAGCCATGTACTGAAAATATTCCTGAAAATTATACACTCTAGAGTACACAGAAAACTGGAAATGGACATCAATAATACCCAGTTTGGATTCCGAAATGGACTTGGAACAAGAGAGGCGTTGTTTGCACTGAACGTTATGTCTCAAAGATGTCTTGACATAAATCAAGATGTATTCATGTGTTTCATAGATTACAACAAGGCCTTTGATAAAGTGCGGCATGATCACCTAATCAGACTCCTGACAGAAAAGAATTTAGATAGACGAGACATCCGACTAATAGCAAATATGTACTACAATCAGAAAGCAGTAGTGAGAGTAGATAATAATACCACTGAAGAAATTGAAATAAAGCGAGGTGTGAGACAAGGGTGTATACTGTCACCAACCCTGTTTAATCTCTATTCCGAAGACGTAATGAATAGAACACTCTCTGAGCAATCCGTAGGTATTAAAATAAATGGTGTTAGATTAAACAATCTGAGATTTGCCGACGACACCGTTCTGATCGCAGAAACACTTGAAGAGCTACAGACATTGGTGAATAAGATAGCAGACTACAGCGAAGAATATGGACTATCTTTGAACATAAAGAAAACTAAATTTATGGTAATATCGAAATCAACACAAAATGTCCAAAATTTATATTTACACAATGAAATTATCGATCGAGTTAGCAAATACAAATATTTAGGCACTTTTATAAATGAAGACAACGATAGCTTAGCAGAAATCAAAATAAGAATAGAAAAAGCCAGATCCATATTCACTAAAATGAAGAGAGTGTTCTGCGGAAGAGATTTGGGCCTTGAAATGAAACTTCGCCTGATGAGATGTTACGTACTTTCTGTGCTGTTCTACGGAATGGAGTCATGGACGTTGAATAAGATTGATACTAAAAAATTAGAGGCATTTGAACTGTGGATGTATCGCAGAATCCTGAGAATATCATGGACCGAGAGAGTCACAAATGTCGAGGTCTTGAGAAGAATGAATAAAGAAAATGAAATCATATTTACGATCAAAAAACGAAAACTGCAATACTTGGGACACATTACAAGAGGCGAAAGATATGAACTGCTTCGAATAATTATGCAAGGGAAAATAGCAGGAAAAAGGTCCATAGGAAGAAGACGAAACTCCTGGCTAAAGAATCTACGGGAATGGTATAGCTGTAGTAGCAACGAATTGTTTCGGTCAGCAGTTTCGAAAATACGTATAGCCCTGATGATCTCCAACCTTCGGAACGAAGATGGCACTTGAAGAAGAAGATGAAGCCATAAGTACCACATTGGTGCACATACTATATTTGATGTATATTGCAAAAAAATACTATAGAAGACCCAAAATAATATATCGATAATCAAATATTTAAATAAAAAGCCGATTTAACAAACAATACGGTGTACCCCCAGGGCCCGATATATTAATTTCCCCAAATCAGTTTATGGATATGATGGTGGGCACCATATTGGTGCACACAGCAATCATCCTGTTAATAAACTATTTCTATCCCCGAGTTGAGGTAGTAACCACCCTCAGAGGAAAGCACATATTGCCAAATCGATGAATATAAAACAATTCCGAGGTTTTCTACTATTTCTACCGTCATATCCTGGACTAACAAAACACACCTGTACTGAGGGAAAGAGATATATTTGCAATATTTGCGGGTGGAAATCGGCCGATTATCACGATAACATGAATACGGAGATGTTTCTGAAATAGTTGAAAAAAAAAACAAACAAATTCCTATCTGTACATAAAATAAAAGAATAGTTAATGAATGAAAATATTTAATTTCCTCAGGATTCTTTCAAGCCGGAATTATTACAGTTAGCAAAAGGAATGAAAAACCAAAAATACTTATAGTAGACGAGATTATATTAGCTTTACATATTATGTTAAGACTGGCCACTTACCACGGTGAATTCAATCCCATTGAACATATTTGTTCCCATAAGAAACACTGAATCCTTCAATTTGGGAAAAGAAGTATGCGGAAAAGTTAATAAAAGAATGTTGGGTGCGTGAAAATTGCATCGAAGCAATTAACCCAGTCATCATTTATAATCCAAATAAGGATAAAGACGACAGTGATTACGAGTATAGATGTTATTCTTGAGTACACTGAGAGGTAATATGTTTTCATTTTCTTATTAAGAAAAATTTTGAGTATTATTGCTATTATTTTGAGCATTCTATTGATTTCCTAATTTGAATTTCCTTCTCGGAATTGATTGATTAGCAATACTAATAGATGGATCTCTATAAACTTTGATAGAATAACAGCTTGAGATAAAGATAGATAAAGATTTGAGAAAAAGAAGTATAAGAAGAAAAATGTCATGGCTGTGAAATTGCAGTACCGGCAAGTTCAAACAGCTGCGATGCTAGTCAAACCTAAAACAGATGAGGCACCTGAAGAAGAAAAAGAGATAATTTGGAAGTTTTTCAATGGCTCTTGCTGGATCGGAGTCTGAGAACATAGTCACAGTGAATTTACAAATTTTACTATGAATATGTCGTCGTTTAATGGAATTTTATCAGCATACACTACATAAAAAATTAGGCTTAGGACAACATTAGACACTAAAATAAAAAACCACTTGAAATTAAAAATTAATGTTCTATCATTTTTTTGCAATTTTGTCAGATTTTCGACTGAAAATAATATTTTTGTTTTAAAATATTTTGATTATTTTGCTTTAAAAAAGAGCTTTTATTATTAAAAATTAGGGGAATATACAGTCCCTTAGCTCTACCTCTTTTTTTTTAATTAAAATTTGTGGGTCTTCGTCTAATTTGGTGAATCACCAACCTAAATAACAGAATACACTTTTAAGATCGATATTTCCATCTCGTGCACTCTCAACGAGTGAGATTATTATTACTACTATTATTTGAAAGCTGGAGGGCTTAATACATGGGGAGTAGTATATATGCAATATGCATCTATCTACACACAGACAGATAGATACAGTAGGCATCTATTGTTGTCGTGGAGTATCCGATTATTCCAACCGTCACAATGGCCTTTCATAAGGTTCACAGATCCGTAGAATATGATTTGGCTCATTGCACTCGAAAAATATATTTCACTTTTTTAAGAGAGCCACACTACTAAATACTCGTTCGTGTCCTGCGGTTTTTTCGGCGTTTTGTTTGTGGATGGAGTTTTGTTAGACGATTCGGCAGCTGCTGCTATTAATTCGTCATTAATGTGCTTATGTAAATATCGCACGAGATATACTCGAAGTAAGGAATGAAATAAGATTTCTCTTACCGACCCTTAAGTTTAGAGTCTCGCGTACTCAGATTGTGCAAATTAAATTTGATACTGGGAATTTAATTATTCAATGCAAATAAGTTTCATTAAATGAGGATAAAACTGTCTGAAGTCTTGTGTATAGACTATGTAAATATTTTTATTATTTTAATATTTTGTATTTTCATATATATATATATAGTCAACTCTTAAATATTGGGGAAATCTGCAAGAAAGACTCTAATGAGTATCAATTGTTTCGCCGAACGTTTTCGCCAAAGAGAATTAATTTGGCTTCTTCAGGGCTGAAAGAGAATAAATTATAATTAGCTACCATATATTATCTATTAAAAACATTATTGATCTAACCGTAACTTAGAATTGTGTAGAGTTAGAATATTAAAAAAACTTTGCTAGTAACAACATAATGGTGTTTTTTGTTACTATGTGCAAAAAACAGTGTTATTCCCCAATATTTAAGAGTTTACTATAAATTTCTTTTCTATATAACTATATATATATATATATATATATATATATATATATATATATATATATATATATATATCGAGAAAAGGAGTACGACCGTCAATCCAATATAAATTAAGGATCACTCAGAAATAGACGATAAAGATTTTTACAACATCTATATTGGAATCAAGAAGCTTCTATTCTAATAGACGGCAAAGAAACAGACAAAATTTGTATTCAAAGAGGTGTTAGACAGGGTTGTGTGTTGTCCCCAACTTTGTTTAACGTTTACTCAGAAATAATTTTTAACGAAGCCTTGGAAGGGCAATGTGGAGTTCGAATCGGGGGAAAAACTATTAACATTAGATATGCAGATGACAATTCGATCATGGCTGAAAGTATCGAAGATATTCAATTCCTTATAGATCGAGTCACTAGATAATGCTCTAATAACGGACTAAGCATAAACACGACAAAGACAAAGTTACTTGTGGTTAGTAAACAAGACCTCGGCGCTATACAACTAATTGTCAATAATGAACCGATAACAAAAGTTAACCATTTTAAATACTTAGGATGTTGGATAAACGAGACACTAAATCCGGATGAAGAAATTAAAACTCGTATAGAAATTGCAAGAGGAGCATTTATGAAACTTAGATCTATTCTAAGCAATTCTCAGCTGAACTTACAGCTGTGAATTAAGTTCCTAAAATGTTATGTGTATCATGTATTACTGTATGGATGTGAAACCTGGATTATGAAGTTTAACATGATGAACAAATTAGAAGCCTTCGAGATGTGGTTATATCGTAGAATGCTCAGAATATCATGGGTTCAACACATTTCAAACAGAGAAGTCTTGAACAGAGTAGGTCAAGGTGAAGGCGAAAAAGAGAAAACTCGAATATCTGGGGCATATAATGAGAGGAATCAGATACAGGATAATGCAGTTGATACTCAACGGAAAGATCGACGGAAAAAGAGGAATTGGTAGGAAGAAATACTCATGGATCCGAAACCTTCGTCAACGGACTGTATCAGCAGATAAATGATTACATGCAGCGCAAGATCGAGAACGATATCCGAGTTTACAATCCCAGCAATTGCCAAAAAAATTCTAATAATCAACTGCAATTAATCTCCAAAGAAACAAATATTTACGCATTCTTGTTGTATATAAATCAAAAATTGCAGAATTCATACCATAATATAATCAAAATGTACTTTTCTAAAGCTTTCTCTTTATATTTGAAGCATATAATATATACATTTTAAAAACATGCCAACACTGCCAATCCGAAATACTTTTTTCCATGGTTGACATTTGCGGCTATATTCAGCTTTTACTTTCGTTAATCAATACATCAATATACTCGATCAATACACAACTCATATACCTATTATATAAAATGAATAAAATTTTCTAACATGATGACATCTAAATTGTAAAAATCCAAAAAGCATACAGATCATATGTTCCTAGCTTGTTCTTCAGTTCTAACTTTGTTCTTCACAAACCTATAACTTTTCAAAACATCTCTATCTCCCTATGACTGTCTTTTTAAAATATTTAATCAAAATTTAATCTGCAAATTTACAGGGCTTCCTTTTTTTAAATCCGGTTCTCCTAGTCTAACGTACTTTCCTCCCGGTTCGATCTTTGCCTAAAGAAAACCATCTCTTATCGAAATAAAATATTGGCAATCAAAGGCTGCTTACAAATCTAGAAATTTGGTGACCTATCAAAAATACATCGACAGCCTCTCCTCAGATAATTTGTTATATTAGGAAAAAACTTACAATTTGTTTGAAAATATCTGCTTTGAACTGTTTGACTGCTACCACAAAACTTCACAACTTTTCCCACTTTTCACTTTTTATCAATCCGGCAAAAAAAAACATCAAAATTTATTTTACTTTGATAATTTTACGAAGAAAATCAAAACAATCTTGCTCCTGCAAAACTCGTATCGAACTGATTTTTAAATTCTTTTCTTTTAAAACCAAACCTCTCGTTTTCTTTCATACTATTTCCTAAAATCTCTTCCCAAACCAATCAACACACTAATAAAAAGCATATCCTTCCCACTCTTTCTCTGTTTCCTTCTACCGTTTTTGTTATAACCTAAACAATTTATGCAATTCAAAATTATCTACCTATTTCTCGGGACATACAATGTACGTCATCCTAGCCCATTTGGAATAACCAATATCGACAGCTATTGTTTTGTCTACATGGAAAAACAATTTATCCACTTTCTTATTTCTAAACAATCTATGACTTATAATCCTTCTACATACTTAACTCTAGGTGCAATCGCTTACAAATAAACTGTTATATTCACTGTTCATTGTTCGGCAAAATATTTATACCTTACATTTTGTCCTTCGTATCCATCAAATTTATATTTTTCTTGTTTTTGATACACCCGCAACGATAGAATCTGCATAAATTGGTTTTCTAACTTTGCCGATGTGAAAGACAGTAACTTAAAACATTTAATCGTTGACGATTATACTTGTTTAGGTGTTACTAGCGGAATTTCTTTATTTTTCTGCAATAGTTGAATTTATATGCAATAAACGACAAGATAGCTGATTATAAGGGTAAACATATTCACAGGATGGAAGATAAAAAAATACTCAATTACAATCCAAAAGTCAAGAGATATATAGGAAAACCTAAAAACATATGGTCATAATAGTCTACTAAAGACGAAACAGCCAAAGCCTAATTTCTGTAGTAAATAAGAAGAAGAAGAAGACCTTACTTCACACTATTTTTGCTCATTTCTATCTTTTAGCGGATCTTGTATATGCTATCGGTAGATCGTGTACTGTTGCTCTGTTGAGCTTTCAGTATCTTTCCAATACTGAAAGTAAAACTATAGAAAAATTTTAGGACTATCACCAGAGAAATTAAAAAATAAGCTAAAATACCACAAAAATCTCTTTCGAAAATAAAGTAAAAAAGAAATGGCAAAAAAGTGAAACAGTTAATTCAGAAACGATAATTACAAAAACATATTACGTCTAATATATATGAAAATGAAACAATTTTTAACTTTAATGATTCCTGCTTCTTCGTTTAAAAAATACGTCAGTCAGTTTCATGCGTTTCTTGGATAACAATCTACATCAATGATGGTAGTTAATAAATGCAGCTGGCCACCCAGTTATTTCTGCTTCTTATAAACTGTTACAAAGTGATTATTAAAGACAGGGGCTTGAAAACTTATTTATCAGAAGTAAAAGTTGATTTCAAAAGATATTCATTTTAATGAATTCAATATAACGATATAGTCGAAAAAACTAGCCTGGAAAAAACTATACAAAGTGGAATAGTCAAATGAAATAATTTCGATAATTAACAAATGGGAGTGTGTTTAAAAATACGCGCGGATTGATATTTTTAGTTACGCATATTTTACAATAAAAACTTTTTATACAGGGTGTGTCATGTAACAGTGGTTAATACGAACTTCCTTATATCAAATACAACACCCTGAATATTATTCAATTGTTAGATTCCCAGAAGATTCTAGATACCTATATTGCATGTACAATATCATATATCTTTTGGAAATATTATGTGTTTTTAGATTTATGCTATAAATTTGCTACAACATACTGAAAAACTAATAATTAGTGATTCCTTTTATTTCTTGATTGTTGTAAAAAAACCAAAAATAAACCTTAATGTGAATGTAGGAGATATTCAAAATACTCGACTCAGATCAGGAGATCGTGCTGGTCATTCCATCGATCCTTGCCTACCTCTCCACCGAGTTAGAAATATTCGGTTGAGGTACTGCCGAACATTGATTTGGTAATGAGGTGGTGCTCTATCTTGCTGAAAGTATATAATTTTCGCTGAAACTTGTGGGTTTGCTGGATCAGGATATAAGTTTGCCAAACTTGGTAGGACAATATTTTTGAGAAGTGCTAAGTAATCATCGCCATTCAAATTTCCATCAATGAAAAAGGGTCCTATGATATGATCTCCTACAATAACATGTCTCCTGTCCATACATTAACCTTATCAGGATATTGTGTAGGTTATTCTCTTATCTAGTGAGGATTTCCCCTATACCAATGGTGACAATTCTGACAATTAGCGTAAATTGTAAAGGTACACTCAACAGAAAACAAAACATGTTCTAATAACCTTACATTGCCATCATTTGTTCACCAAAATACGCTCCCCTATCAAAGTCATCTTACATGAGTTTCTGAGTTGGTATCATTTTGTAGGAATCCATTTTATTTAGTTTTAATGTTCGAATAATCGATTAATGGCTAACATGAAACATTGGGGCTGTTTTTCAACTAGAAGTATGTGGGTTTTGCTCAAACTCAAATACAATATCCAATTTGGCATTGCATTGGCCGCTGCTTTTTTTATCTGCCTTACATGTCAAAGCTTTCCAAACTGCCTTTCTATTTTACTAATTCTTCCTTGGGGATACAGGCGGTAAATTACTGTCTACTTTTCACTATCACTCACAAGAGTTCATAAGGTTTTATCCTTTTAAATCTTCTAGGTGGCCCAGTAGTATCAAGGAGCTGGATTACCTCGATATTCTCGTGATTTCCTGCCATTTTCTTGATGATTATATCCTTAATTTCAATTTCTAGGTCCTTATGGTCACTCTTTACCACGTACCAAGAAACATTGGGTTACTCAGTATTCTGTTCTGGAATCTTTGTATTATTGTTATATTTCTTGATCTTGCTGATCTATAATGTTATACCTAAATACTTGTACAGTATCTGCATATGGTACTTGGATATTATTGATTATATCTGGTATATATTGTATTTTTTTGTTGGGTAAAGTTATTATGAACAGATTTAGCTACATTGAGTCTAATTCTCCATTTTTTTTGTCCATTTATGGATTTTATTAACTGCTATTTGGACCTTGTTGGTCGCCCATTTACTAGTCGTCCCTACTACTTGGATAGTTGTACCATCAGCAAAGGTAGCAACTGTGTTGTCTTCCAGTACACGTATATTATACGTGTATAGTAGGTATAGGAATGGACCCAACGCACTGCCTTGTGGAATACCTGCTCTAATTTCTTTTTAAGTCTGAAAAACAGTCCTCCTGCTTAATTCTAAAATGCCGTTAATTTATGTACGACTGTAAAAGTTTTAAGTACTGTTTGGGCAAAAAGTTTTAATTTATGTATAACACCTTTATGCCAAAGCCTGTGTAACATCAGGGAAGTCAGTTGAATATACTTTCTTTTCTTCTAGCGACCTTTCGATAATATCTGTGATTCTGTGCACCTGATTGATTGTTGAGTGCTCATTCCTAAACCGGAATTAATGCTTTGTAATCAGATTTCTTGATTCAATAATTGATTTAATTATCTTGAGAAATTTCTCAAAAAGCTTCTATATCACGCGGAGATATCGGTATGTATGACGAAACCTCATGTTGTAGTTTTACTGGTTTAGGAATCATAATAACCTTGACCATTTTCGGCATATTTTAATCTGAATGCGTTAGTTTTAAGATATCTCTTCGGGGAAGATTTTTCAGCAGTTTTCCCGTAATTAAATCATAGCCGGGAGCTTTCTTTGGGTTAATATTTTCCTTTATTTCTACAAGCACTTCTTTTGGTGTAGTTACTCGAATTTTTTCCTCCATTTGAACAGATTCCTCTCATCTATCTTCATTTTCAAAATTAAAAATAATTTTGAACATCAAGAATTTATAGAGTCGTGAAGACCTTTGTAGTAGTCAGGAAGAATGCCCTAGTAGAGACCACAGAGGAAAATTTAGTAGATGTAGACAAAGGAAGCGATGACTACAAGAGGTTGAGGAGGATTTGAGTGCGATGCTGGTTAGGAAATAGAGCGGTTAACCTTCAAGACATCGATAATAGAGTTTCCTTTAATGCCAATCAACATCATATGATATACAGATGAAAACTGGTTAAAATATTATCTGAAATCAGTACCAAAATTCAATACATCATTTCAGCTGGTCCGAAAAAATGTTCTATACAGCTAAAAAGCATAGGAATAATTTCAAAATTAAACATTCACATTTAGTTATCATTCTAGTAGCTGCTAGTGCTGTTAGGATTTCTGTAGACTACAAAAATGGCAAAAACTGAAACAACTACAAGAAGAACTACATATAAACATTTATTATTAAGTACAATAAATATTTTTTCATCTGTCCGTAAAATAAAGTCAAAACGCCCACAGCAAATTTTAATTAAAATCGTATAAATATTAATTTGTAATTTGTTCTAGTATAAAAACTAATAAACGGCCATCAATTTATTTATAACTGACATAGCTTATAGGCACGACGACAAGAAATCGATACAAAATAATCCTACCGAGGCTGAAAATGATCATATACAGTTTACTAATTAAATATACAACAGCTTAAACATTCCTTATTACCGCAGACAAATTTATAGTCTTTCTGTGGTATCATTGCGTGTTTTGATATCTTATTTCAAACCATTAGTAACTTGTTCGAGAGAGTCTCCCAGATGAATTATTGGATACATTTCCACTAATGAACTAACTTTTGATCAGTACAAAGACGGCGCAAACAAAACACCTTCTCCTTTTATGGCTACACCACAATACCATTATTACTGAAATTATTTCTCGGGTCGTATAAACCAATATGACGTATATCATCTTTGTTTCTTTCATCTCTTTTGTTCTCGCATTCACACAAAACAAAGAGAGGACGGTATTAGACGTTATTAATACTTTTTCTATTGGCTGGATGGAGTATTGTAATGGATGTTTTTTAATAAACCGTTAGAATGTAATCAATATTTATTAATCAATATATGCTGTAAGTGGAGCCTACTTTTCGAATTGGGTTTAAAATGCTTTCAACAATATTGCTAGCTTACATTGTAATGAAATTAAAATAGAATTGATTTTGTATTCATCGTATAATATTTCAGATTTATGAAATCCTTTTGAATAACGGAGTAATAGACGAAGTTAGAAAAACTTTAAAGATAAATGTTTTGTGGGGATAGTACATGAAATTTATAGGTTAGGCAGCTATGACTAATAACAGTATACTATATAGGAAATTATTTGTCGGTAAACACAACGGTAGGATGTTTTATTGGCTATATTGGAAGTTCGACTATATTTTGTCTCAGTTGCTCCAAATTGGTGGCTTGCTCGAATTTATGACTACAAATTGGTCTTTAGCATTCCTCAAAAATAAAAATCTAGGGAAGTTAAATCTGGCGACCGAGGGGGCCACGTTATTGTATCTTGTGTACTAATCACACGTTCAGGAAAAATTAAATCTATATAGTCTCTGCATTATCTGATGGAAACGATGTCTTGTTGAAACGAAATTTTGTTGATTGCCAAAGTCGATTTGAAAATGTTTGAATTCTAATTGCATCCGATTAAAATGATCATCAGGAAATATTTCTTGAGTTGTTTTCACTTTATAACAACGGTAGTTGTTTCTTTTCAAAATATTCCTCACTGTTTTTTAATTCAAGTCAACCTCATCGGCAATTTGTCTACTTAAACACGGCGTCACATTAGCCAATGCACATACCTCGGTTTATAATCTAATTTTCTTGTCACAAGGTTGATCTGATGGGCAGTTTATATATCTGCCATTCATCGATTAGCCTATATTTGTCCACTACTGAACGTAGGCGTCCATAAAATGTTCCACCTGTTTCTATCTTGAGCTTCTTGCATCCAATTTATGGTGATGTGCTTTATTTCATCCGTCCATTTATTTAGTCAGTGGTCGTCATCTGCTTTGATATGCCTCTTGTCTTGGTCGCTATTCCAGAATCATTCTGATCCATCTTCAATCTGGCAATGTCCGGCCTAAACCCATTGAGCCATGACTATTCTTTCAACTACATCCGTAACTCCTATTCTTCTTCTTATTTTTAGATTTGGTACTTTATCTTTAATGGTAATACCTAACAATAATCTTTCCATAGCATGATGTATCTCTAATGGTAATACCTTACATTGATCTTTCTATAGCGTGCTGTGAAAATGTTCAATCTACCAAGGGCAGACCATGTGAGACCTATCTTTATTTGTATTTTAGGCCTAAGCGAATCTTATTCTCTAGATATTTGTAAGCTATTACTTGGTCGATGCTATGGTTTTCGATGCTAAGGTTGGTCATAAATTTTATCTTTGAGGTGTTTATATAATATATAAACACCTATACACGCTATAATTTTAAGACCAGTTGTTTTTGATGCTTTATAGAGAGTTTTCAGCATTTTTGTAGCTTTATAAATTCTATTAGATATTATAACGATGTCATCGGCAAATGTTAGCTAGTTCAGATCCTCTCCATTTATATTAATTCCAATATTATCCTCTCGTACTATTTGCTTGAACATATATTCAAGTACAGCTGTATTTACAATTTCGGGGAAATAGTATCACCCTGTCTAATTCCACGTTCTATTAGAAACTTTTTGGTATTTTCATTAAGTTGGATACAAGCTACACGAGTACCAGTTTCGCAGATACTCCTAATCAAGGCAAGATATTGGTAGTCAGTGCCGCAGTCAGCCAATACTCGAAGCATTTTATGATGATCTATAGTATCAAACGCCTTTTTATAGTCTGCGAATATAAGAAAGGTAGGCTTGTTGCAGTCTATGCACTTTTCTATTAGCGTTTTAATAACTTATTTAATGATGATCATTTATTCCCTATCTGGAGCGGAATCCTGTTGATAGCTTGTTGCGCAAGGTTGATAATTGTCCATTTTGTTAACAAGCCGTTTTGTCATTATGTATTCATCTAAACAAAATCTGCATCTCTTACATCTTTATTCTCCTAATTCTCCATTTATCCAAAAAGTTCTCCTTTACCTTTAGGTCGTCCTTGATATTTCTCACCTATTGCTTCTTAATATTTTAAAAAGACTTGTTTTTGTTACTAAAACCTGCCTCCATTATACCGGAATATCACACTGAAATTTCGCTGTTATCTGATAAAATATTGAGAACAAATACGGAATAAGCACATAAACCTGCTGCAATAGGATCCTTAATATTATCTCGCATACTCATTGGCACAAATTATTTCTAGTTTGTCCATACCACAGAATCTCTCAAGGAACTCTTATCATATGATTTTTCATATCATTCGCTTTATCTGTTCTAAATTTCCCTGGGTACTTCTAATCAGGTTCCTACCAATATTTTTCTCTATTCCTTTTTGTATAGCCCCGTCCTACAATTTGACATGTTCACAAAATCTTCGACTCATTTCCTATCTAACGTGTGAATGCTTTCTTAGACAGAGTTGTTCCCTAAGATCCGTGCCTTTTAATAATAGTGCCAAAAAGCTTAGCCTAATAAAGTTGGATATTTATAAAACTTTTCAGTCTTTTACGATAAATAATACCTTGTTAATTGCATTGACGTTTTGATTAGGTGGCCCAAATTCATAACGTTTTGAGCACGCATCTTTTATGAAATTTTAGATTGTATGTCTTTTAGAACTAAAGAAGATATATTGTATATGGTCGTGCTTTATTTGATTCGATATTTGGATCGTGTCAATTATTTCTGTAGTTTAGTTCAAACGGTGTAACGTGTACTATGTATCGATTTACCATCGAAAAATCATAGTTCGTTTTCTTAGTTCATGCAAAATTTAATATCTAAATTGTGGATCCATCTCTACATATGCTTATCGCGTAATTTGAAAAGTCTTTTGAGAATTCTCTTTTCTTGCCTTGAAAACTAGTATGCATAGATATCTAACAGACTTTCATAAACAATAGTAGGTTACATTTGTCTTATAAATAGTTTTGCTAACTTTCCCAAAACTCAATCGTGGATGTCTGTGGCAAAACTGCAGCAGATTTATATAGTCAACTAACTGCAGCAGAAACTTGTCTATTTTTCATTTTTGGAATATTTTTAATACGCTATAAAGTGCCGATTTACCTATTTTCGTTAAAATTACAAATTGCGGCACTCCTCGTAAACCACTTTTATATCACTCTTCAACTAGACATCTAGATATTTTTGCAACTTGATGCACATGTTTTAGACTAACTTGAAATTGAGTTTTCGAATGATAATAGTAATATTGTCTTCTACTATTTTGCTGAAAGCAAAATATTGATATAATCGATGAATACAAACACAATAAAGGCTCTGAGATTGGTCACAGTAAATGACAATTCCGTTAAATGCACTTATTGATTACATATACTAGTATAATATTATCGGGCTTATTCTGACTAACTCATTTCAATCAGTTCATTTGTACAAAGAAGGGCCACAATCGAGAGTCTGATGCATTCACGCGCTAACTTAAATATGTCGATCTGATATCTGATGAGTGACTGAATGAAACAATAATTACAAGCCGGTGTTTCAGTCATATGCATTGTGCCATTCCATCTATAAACGCTGTGTACCACTAAATAATAGTATTAACAAATGCATGGGGCTGGACGGCATGAGATGGACTATGCTGCTTATTGCTTCATCATTCCAATTTACAGAGTCAGAATTAATGGTTTCAGAGATGCGATAGGGACAAGAAATTTGCTTTACACTTATTACCCCAAATGTAACAAGATTAGAGAAGAGCCATATTCTAATATTTCATAGAGGAGGAACACAACTAAAAATAAAACTTTAAAATGTTTTTAATCGAGTCATAAATATACCAGGGCTAGTTAAAAATTTTTCAGAAAGGAAATGAAAAAAGAAATTTATTATTTTATGTCATACTAGTTCATTATTATTCTTTTTGGTAGTTACCAACTACATCATAGTATGCCTTATGCCCGTGCTCGTATACTTTAGGATCGCACAGGCATAAAGACAAAAAAAATTTAATAACTTCTTAATATAATTTATTAAAGTTATAAAATATAGAATTAAATTATTATAACTACATAAAATTATTTAGTAGAATTTACATAAAATCGGCAATTCTGTAAAGATCCGGTGATAGGTAGACTTTACATTTTCACTTTTTAGGTTTGACAGCAGCAGATGTTTATTGATGTTTAACCTCATTATCCTAACGCAGTTATTGCCTACTCCTCTTCTTCTTCTTCAGCCTTAAGTAATCCAACTTTGGACATAGGCCTCCCCCAAATCAATCCAGTGTCTTCTATTTTGCGCCACTTGCTTCCAGTTGTGTCCTCCGATCTTCTTAATGTCATCAGCCCATCTCATTTGTGGTCTTCCTCTGCTTCTCTTTCCTAGCCATGACCTCCACTGTTATACTTTGTGGTTCCATCTTTTATCCTTTAGTCAGGCATTGTGTCCTGCGAAGCTCCATTTTAATTTGGCAGCATGTTCTCCTGGGTCTTTAACTTTGGTTTTGCTTCTAATCCATCTGTTTGTTTTTTTGTCTATAAGTCTCACCCCGAGCATTGATCTTTCCATCGCTCCTTGTGCTTTTACTATTTTATCCATATTGGACTTGGTGAGTATCTGCGTCTGTGAACCATGCGTGAGTATAGGGAGGATACACTGATCGTAAATTCTGGTTTTCAAATACTGTTCTATTTTAGTGCTTTTTAAGATCCAACTCAGTTTTCCAAATCCTGCCCACGCTAACCTTATTCTTCTGGTAGTTTCGGCAGTTTGATTTTCTTTGTTAATTTTCATTATCTGTCCCAGGTAGATGTATTCGCTTACTGTTTCTAAATTTATGCCGTTCAATGTTATTTCTGGAATGTTCGGTGTATTTGTCATTATTTTTGTTTTTTTCAAGTTCATATTAAGACCTACTTTTTCCGAAGTTTGAAATAGTTGCGCCATCATGGTCTGTAGTTCTTCGAAACTTGCAGCGAATATTACAATGTCATCAGCGTATCTTAAATGACTCAGTTTTCTTCCATTAAACATTTACTCCCTAATCTGCCCAGTTAACGTCTTTGTCTTTGCCTACTCTACTAAGATAAATTTTCTGATTTTTTAAAAATATTTAGATTATGAATGCGATGACAAACTAGTATGACATAAAAGTTTGTATGCACCGTGGGTATTAATAGATATGTATACCCTCGGACGACTTACAACCACTTGGGCCAGAGGCCATCTTATTTAGGAATCTCTTATTTACTAGAATATAATCTATCTGATTTCTGATTTTGATGTGGATTATCTCCTGGTCCTTCCTTCGAACGCCAAAACTCGTATTTTAATTCCACCAATTTTTCAGCATCTTTGGTATAAGCAGATGCATTGTCTTGGTGATAAAATATATTTCTCTTCTTTATCTCTCTTTGTCAACCATTTTCCATCCACTCCTGAATGTAGGTCTCTCCCAATTGCTTCCATCTTTCTCTATCTTCCGCCAATCTAATCCACTGTTTGCCTTCCACTGCTCTTATGTCATCTACCCATCTTTTTTGAGGCCTTCGCATGCTTCTTGTTGTCGTCCTTGGTCTCCATTCTAGAATTCTCCGTGTCCACCTGTTGTCTTTATATCTGGCTACGTGACCTGCCCACCGCCATTTCATTTTTGTAATTTCTTCCACAATATCCCTAATCTTTGTTCTACGTCTTATCTCGTTGTTTCTAATCTTGTCTCTCAGTAATATTCCAAGCATGATTCGTTCCATTGCTCTTCTATATACCAGTACTAAATTCCAACATTCATTAAGCTAGTCTAAATCTAGCTCTTTAATTTGTTTTATAATGTTTTATTAATTTGAAAGTTGTAGCACAACAAACTTTGGATAGTTTGAGGCATAGAAAATGAACGAGGCCGCTTTGGTCAGAATCGGAAGAGATGTGGGCGTGGTTCTTTGGACCATTCCTACTAGCTCAGAAACAAAAGACAAGTTGAAAAAAAAAAAAAAATTGAGGGAATTATAGCCACTAGAGCTAAACCAGATATATAGAATAAATCAAACAAAAAAAAAACAACTTATCAAAAATTTGCCAAAAAGGACAGAAAATAAGTCATAAAAGATTTGCAAAAAGGAGGGCGCCACTTTGTCTTTTTTTTTTGTGAGTAACAAAGAAATCTCAAAATGAAAATACCTAAATAAACAAATATAATAAACAATAACCAAAATACATAATAGACAAATAAAAGGTATTTATCACACTTACGTCGTATGTTAGTTTAGCTAACATTTAAATAAATATTTATTCGTGGTCCAAGAAAAAGAAATTAAAAACAGTACAAAATTGTTGTAACCTACAAGTCATATTTATTATCAATCAAGAACATAAAAAATTAGACATATTAATTTAGGTCTTACAAACAGCAATGTCCATCAGAAATTAGTATCTTTGTACATCGTTATATAAAGTTTAATAAAAATTTCTCTCAATTACCTCGTAAAAATATGATTCTAAAATTAAATATTATTTTAAAAAAAATTAATTGAAAATTTACCAGAGCCATTATTATTATATCATAGCACATGTAGTTTTTTAGTTTTTAATTGACATACAGATTTTAGTGCTGCATACAAAAAGAAATAAATGGTGATAAAACAAAAAAAATACGGAATGTACCCCTTTAAAAAGCATTAACACTGCACGTTACTGGGTACATAAAACATTGAAGTAAAATATAAATAATAACAGGTTTTACATATCACAATCTTTAAAATATTCAGCATAGTTATTTAATCTGCATTTGTAGAATAAAAATTATAAAAAAAACTTACAGCGAATTCCTTGTTTTACTTAACTTGCTTGCACTGTAGAGTTGCTAGTTCTTTAAATAGAATAAGGACTGTTTCTCCTAATATGGCAGGTCTCTCAGCTACCAAAAAAATTAAAGAAGGTATGCTCTGCCATAATTCGACAAGCAAACAAAGAATTTTTACTCAACTGTTGCTGCACCAAACTCAAAAATTGTTGGTTCTTAGGTAAAAGGTCAACTAAATCTCCTTTCTCACACACACACATCGCAATTTTACCGGCAAACATATCTTCCCATTGCTCTTTATAATATTTGGATTGAATAATACAATCACTTTTAAATTTTGTTTATTTTATGTTTCTCAAAATCATTCCATCGAATATACAATTAGACGACGCCTTGTACTAGGTTGAAAAAAAGTAAATTCAATTTGAATGAAATTAAATTTAACATTAAAGGATTCTGAAATACGTAAACTACAGGATTTTCGAATCCTTACAAAATAATCAATCAACAAAATTTCATTTGCATACCAAAATACTGATGCAAAAGAACATTTAAATCGGACTAGAACAACTGATTTAGTCAGTTGCGTTTGCTTCCACAGTACGTCTCGATGTACAAAATCAGTTTAATTATTCCGTAAATGGATCAAATAGTGTAGAGAAAGTATTTAAGGATTTTTGATGACTGTTAATCTTATAGTATCAGTAATTTCACAATTACCATATACATATATACACACATCTACAGCTATATCAACTAGCTACCTTCAGTATAAACGTTTCTTAATTTACGTTCATATAATAGTACTCACATATAACATATTTTTAATAGCGTGCTGTTTTCTTTGGATAACATCTAATAAAATACCATAATTGAACTTTTCAAAAACAAAACCAAAACATCACCGTTCTAAAATTACATATACACATTTCTCTAATTGTTTCTTCATCAACTTCATACCATCTGTACGAATCCACTAACTTTATAATAATGTAAAATGTCCATAGCCAACAATTCCCATTATACTCTCATGAGAATTAAATAACAATTATGACCTACAGAAAAAGGTTGAAGTATGGGTAAGGAAGAAAACATTAGAAGATAATTTGATACAAGGGGATAAATTTAATATATTTTTTAGTTAGTTTATACTGAATGTCTTACTTAATATTATCATTTTGTATATTGTTCACAGCAGATAGTTTTGTGGCGCAGGTTTAAATACCATATTTTAACGAAATTCGTTAGGTAAATTATAGCAATGACAGAGATGCAAACGAAAATAACACTCACTGATATATAGCAATAACTAAAATCTCGCAAAAATTTAAAGTATCCCGAGCTTCTCGGGAATACGAAAATTTTGGGCGAAAATACGACATTTTGCGCACCTCATAAATGATGTTTTCTTCTTAAAGTGCCCTCTCCTCAATGGAGGTTGGCTACTATAACTGCAAACTCTTCTCTGTCTTCAGATGTGAAATATATAGCCCTGTGTAATTGTCGAATGTTTCTAAGCTACAATAGTCTTTTACTTTCTAGTCCTCGCTTTCCCTTGATCTTTCTTGTTACTATTAGTTAGCATGTGCAATATTGGTACTCATTATTTCTCAGTATGTGGCCTAGGTATGATGTTTTTCCATGTTGAAAATTTCTCGTTCCTTGCCTATACAGCACTTCTTCCTTTGAAATGTGTGATGTTTAGGAAATCTTCGAGTTTTATTCGAGAACCACATGGGAGTTATTTGATTTTTTCGAAAGATTTTCTAGCCTGTTTTGACATCACTTTAATTTTCTTAATGTTTTTTTTTTCATATTAAATTGCTCACAGACCGAGTTAGTACTGTCGATGAGTTGTTGTAGACCCAAGTCGAAATCCATAATCAACACTGTATCACGGTGTTTATCAGAGGTTATAAAGACGTTAACTATACTCATTTTCTCCTCAGTCCTAATCCCTTTTGGATTGTGGTGAAACCATCGGGCCTTTACAGCTTTTTCACGATTTTCCTCCATCCTTCCCTGTCCTGGGCTAGTTGTTCGGCTTCATGTAACCCTTGGTTAATCAGTATTTTTGTTTGATCTACCCAATGGCTTGAAGATCTTCCCCTAGGTCTCTTTCGTTCAACTTTACCCTTGACTATCAGTTTTTCGATCTGAGTGCAGAACATATCATTGGATGTCTTAATTTTGAATGTAGCAGTATAGTATTCGTGTGGTGATTTCTCCATTTTTTTTATTCCACTAGAGATTTTTTTAAAGATTCAATGAGATTAAAATATAATTTGATTCGAAAGATATTTTCTAGTGACTATTACTAATTAATGAATATATTTTTGGTAATTAACCACAAATGTATTATACAAATTATACAGAAGATCCGCTGGATCTGTGCACATTTTCATCATCAAAGAACACTGTACTGTGATTATGAAGCATTATCCATCACAATTAATGATGGCTTTTCAAAATTGGGAATTCATTGTTTACTTGTCCATTTAGTGATAATGTCATTGTTGATTTAACCATAATAATCAGCTACTTTACTTTTTATAAATTTATAAATTACAGTATAAAGTACTGATTAAAAAGTACCTTCCGGTTTATTATAAAATTCAGATTGAAGAAATTACTACTTACTTTGTTGGTACATATCGTATACTATATTCTGCACTGCTATTTTTGATCCCCCAGATAGATTGGTTTTTTTGTTTTTCGGACGAGGTCTACTTTTGCCTGGCTTTGAAAGAATATGATTATTTTCTTTTCTTTTTGAAGAATTGTTTAATGCGACATCTTTTGCTAATTAAAAATAATCCAACACATTTAACACAAGATGTGCTTGAAAATTTAATGGTTTACCCGGCATACTCTAGAAATAAAACCCCTAACGACAAACTAAGAAAAAGGATCGAATATTTAAATGACACGAAAATACTTATTTTAACACACTAAAAACGCTGTAAAAACGAAACTTCCAATTGCCAGTAGGTGCATCTAGCACCGACCATCGTCCCATTTTGTTTGAAGTCATCGTCCCTATTTGACGTCTTTGTTTGATGTATGTTGGTGTGTATGGGCAGGCGGCTTAAGTTCATCGCTTTAGTTTCTGTGAGCAGGAAAGGGACGTAATATAAAAAATAATTCGTAAATAATGTCATACTTGTGCAAATATCTAGCGGACGGACTGTAGATACCTTATTTGACGTTTTGAGTAGCTACTTTATTTGACGTTTCGTCTTCTAACTCGAAAGTCGAAAGTAAAGTATTTTTTAATTGAATTTGTGATGTATACCCATAATTTATTAATTTTGGGATATAATATGTAGATACTTACAAAAGAAATAAAGATATTTATACAAACTTTCTGCATAACTAGCTGTAAAATAAATCAGTTTTTTTTTATTTAAATTAGTCAATATTATCCATAATTAAAATATTTTTTTGTAAATTAGTACAACTACATGTTATAATAAACAAAGAGCAGGACGTTCGATGATAAAACGTTAAAATTACGTCGTGTACAGCGTAAAACGGGGTTAAAATGATAAGTAGCACCTTTGTCTTTTGCGGCCTTAAAGATAGATTGCGCACATATTGAAATGCAAGCTAAACAAGCCAGGCCAAATGCATTTAACGACACTAATGAAAATGTGTTTGGGTTGTTTAAATGAAATAAAGCAATAATACCGGGTGGCTGTATGATGCTTGCGGTCAGAACCGCCGCGTCCACTCTCCATTGTCAACTACGGCAGTGGTTTTGCGGTCATCGCAGTAGCCGTGGAGAGCGTCATCAGCTCTCGGCATATTAGTATTACCCTTTGGCCGAAATTGGCAGATCCGACCTCTCGAAATGGCTGATAGCACAGAGCTACGGTCAACATCGGTTTGTATGTTTACCCTGCACTACATGTTAAACTATGCAATTAATTGCATGCGAATGTGACCTGCACTGTAAATAAAGCTACAGTTTACCTACAAACTCTCGTCGTCAATGTGGAAAGTTGTCGGTGGTATTGTATATAATAATTTGCATTGGAAAATGAACCACATTTTGTATCGAACATGCGCTACGGCGAACTTTTTACGTCCTATTATTCGAATAACATTAACATGTAATAGAAGAAATTAATAACGACATCAAATATTTGGCTGTAAACTTACGGGAAATAATAAAAGTAGCAGAATCCGCATTTACCGACAATCTGGATATTTACGCTAAATATGGAAGTTAGCTAATTGGGAATCCAACGAATCTAAAAAAACAATAATACACTGCCGAGCATAAAATTAGTAGGGTCACATAGTAATTTAAAGTTATTTTAGAAATTTTAATTTTTTTTGTTTGTAGCAGTTCAGTAGCTGATTGCTAGCATAAAAACGAACAATTTTAATTTGATATGCAAAGTAGTGAAAATGAATTTTTTGCTTTAAAATGCTTTTCTTTAAAACAAATGAAATTTTAAGGAATTTGGACAGCTTTCAAATGACAAGAACTATCTTGTATCAGATTTTGGGTCATGTTCTGCGGAAGATTATCCCAGTCCTGCACAAGTATATTTGGAAACTATCTAGAATTTCTGAGGCACCTTCCATGTCTCAGTAAACATCTTCTAATCTCACTCCAGATATGTTCAATGATAGTTAAATCTGGTTCCGATAAGGTGAAAGAAAATTCATGATTTGAACCTCGTCAAGACACTCAATAACTATCCGAGCAGTGTGGGTTCCTACAGTTTTATCCATAAGTGTCGCTTTGTCTCCAAGAATAACCAATAAAGGTAAAACATGGTCTTTTAGAAACTCAGGTACCTAAGCGCAGTCAACGTCACATTTTCGATAAAGATCGTCCCAAATTTTATACGAGAGTAAAAAAATATGCATCCCATGCCCTAACTGATCCGTCACCAAATGGGAGTAGCTCAAGGTAAATGTCTCTTTAGTCGCTTAGCTCATATATTTTTAGCAGAACTATGTAAAAGGGTTATGGCATTATATATTTATTTGCTAAAATAGTTTACATTTTAGCACTATAGTTTTTAGTATATTTACATTATTCTTCATTGGGCTAATTATATCGAATTCCGGAGTACCTAGATAATGTTGGGTCTTGGGATATATAGGACCGAAAAAAGAATTAAAAAAAATCTGTTATTTAATTTTGTGCCTTTAGATCGCCTGTCTAAAGATTATACCAAAAGACCTTCTTTTTCTTATTCTAAAGGTGCCTATCTTCTGCTGATGTTGGCGACCACATTGATTCATCTTATTCTATTCACATCAGCTTGAAATAGATCAGTTGATCTTTGATCATTCTTTTTTCTGAGATTGTTCTTTACCCTTCTTCTTCTACTTTTTTATGTAGACATGACTCTGTCTGTTTCTCAATGTGCATTCAGTAAATTGTCGTTCCATTGTTTTACTACTCTATTTGTTGCCATTTTTACTACTCTATTTGTTTTTATTCGACTTATATGATTTTTCCATTCTACTCTTCTATTTCTTACCCAGTTCTTGATGTTCTCCACCTTGCATCTACGTCGTATACCCATACTTCTAGCTCTCTCCCATAGTGTTTGACCATTAACTTTTTTAAGTGTTTTTATCTCTGCTGTTTCTAACATCCTTTTTGTCCTCTCTGTGTCAGATCGTGTTTCTGCCTCCTATGCCATTATTGGTCTGATGATTGTTTTGTAAATTTCTGCCTTTCATTTCTTTCCCGATATTTTTGTTTCTCCATATTATTTCATTCAAATAACCTGCGCCTCAGTTTGCTCTATTCACGTGATCTTCCACTTCTGTTTCGAGCTTTCTGTAGCTAGATAGACATCATAGTTGACATCCCTGGCTCTCTGTATCAGAACTTGCACACTGAAAAGTGCTTATGAACCGAAACTGAAAAAAACCAAATGGATTCAAATTTAGCATTAAGTGTGGTGGAAAATTATGAGAACGTAAATTTTTTACTTCCGGTTTTGAGAAAACTAGCTAACGACGATCACCAAAGTACGTTTTTCTTGCAAACTAATTAAAAATTAAATCTTTAAAAGTTTGATCCTCTTCAGTTCATTCTTTTCGATTGAGTTTTTCAGGAAAATGGCATCGGCAAAATTAGAAACTACATTTTTATTAAATTCTGACTTGATACTACCTATCACGAGTCTCACATGAGTTCGGGTATGTTAAAATTGAACGAAGAGGTTCGACGAAATAATTTTCATATAAATGAGGTAACTGAAACTACAGACTAAGCAATTTTTGATTCATTCACTAAAATCATGAATCAATTTACTCAATAATACATTAATAAAGTGAAAGATATTCACTGATCACATACAATTTCGAATATAATTAGATACAAGTTACTTTTATTTATGGATATTGGTAATCGTTATATCAAAAATGAATTAAACCCAGCTTAAATTTAAGCACAAAACAGCCAATTACCATTTTTATCCAACCAATGCGTAGGCATGCCCATGTTATAATCTGATTTAAAGCTAGAGCCAAAAATTCTTGACTTTTTGTGCGAGAATTTCGTCTGTGCAGATGTTAAAGACCCATCCATCGCATCCAAACGAAACCACCTGTGGCTAAAAGAAGTCAAAACAAGGAATAATCAATATTCAAATCTCGAGTATCGTGCAGAGAGCTGGAAGCGAAACTCTGCTGAAAATTACACGTCTTAGTCAAAATTGCTCGCCGAAACGGACCAATCGTGGCCCTCTATTTAAATTTGAGAGGAATGTCTGCAAAACGAAGAATCGGATGCGAAATTTCATCTTAATAATGTTTGCCATATTTATCTATCAAAAGGTTAAAGAATGGCTTGAATGAATTGTGGAACTTTTAGTTTTTTTTACAAGTTGTAATAAAATTTTATATAAAAAGAAACAATAGTAATTTAGTTTTAATGACTTTACATTATACAATAACATTTTTATCTTATTATAGAATACGAGATATTTTAAATAGAATAATTAAATTTTTTATTTATACATTGTTTAGATATCTTGCTTGTAGGCAGTTTGTTGTAAATAAATTAAAGAATTCTTATTATGAACATATATAATAAAAATTAATGTAAAAATGTCATAAGTATTATTATAGTTACATTGCAAAGGAAGATATTCTTGTAAATAATGACATTTTAAGAAATTCATTGACTGAAGAACTATAGTATTTCTATTTTGGGTTAGGGATGAAAATTTATCGATTCGCTAAGGTGAGAAAATTAATAGCACATTCTCCCAATTTTTTTAAGTGCTTCTTTTTCTCTTATAAGGACTTACAATAATCTCTTGTCTAATTCTAATAATTCCAGATATTGCAACATGTATCTATCTATGTGTCATCTATTCTGATAGGCTTATACCGTTCCTTTTTATTGGTAAAGTACATGTGCCGTTCTTATTCCCTAAGATTTATTCTTATTTTTTCTTCGATCGTTTCATTATCTACTGAAGTTTGCAGTTTCCGTACAGGTTCTATACGATGTTGACTAAATCCAAGTGATAATAGTACAGCTTTGTCATCGATATCATATCTTCCTTTGGCTCAGGGATATCAGTGGTGTATAAAAAGTGAAGTAATTATCCCAGCACACTATCTTGATCTCTTTTAATTCTAAGTAGGCATCCTCTTATTTGACTCTAAAGAATTTATTTACGGTGTAGGATTTTAGTAATTAAGTATTGTATTGTAAATTTCTTTTTAGCCTTCTATTATCAATTTTGAGACATAGGCCTCTTCCATCTCCTTCCATCGATCTCTATCCTAAGCAACATTCTTCCAATTGGCCCCGGCTATTCTTTTTATGTCGTCTACTACTTTTTGTTGTCTAACTCCTCTCTTAATGGGGATGGGATTTGTATTTTCATCTAGTTGTACTATCATAATTGCGTTTTCATACATATTAAGTATTAGTTGCCTATAGGTATCTCGAATCTATTCTACAATTATTATATCTTGTATCTGTTCTATAGCCCACATCTCGATACTATCAAATGCCTTTTCATAGTCTACGAAAGCAAGAAATACGGGTAGTTAGTTCATTAGCCTTCTCTATCAGTGATCCCATTGTCAGCAGATGGTCTGATGTACTATATCCTTTACGAAAGTCAGCCTGTTCAATCTGTTGGTAATTATCCATTTTGTAAGTCAACGGATTGTTAATTTTCATAAAAAGTTTGTATACTTGACTTAGCAAGAATATATGTTTATAATTCTTTAGATAACATTCGTCACCTTTTTGTGTAAGAGTATTACTAGACTCTTGTTCCAGTCTTTATAAATAGCTTTGTTAATATAGTTCTTGCTTGATTGCCAATAGAAAGAGCTCGGCAATTATACCGTCTTGTCCTGGAGCTTTATCATTTTTTAGCTGTTTGAAAGCTCTTTATATTTCGAATCCCTCTATATTTGGTACTACATCTGATCCCTCGTTTTCCATTTTTCTTTTGACGCTCTCCTTTGATGATTCATTAGGATGGCTTGGCGTGTGTAAAATTGTCTATACCTCGTTTAGGCGGGGCGCCTCTTCAAGATGTGGGCTCCCTTGCCAAGGAGAGAGTTGGTACCAACAGACGTCAGTCTGCGAAAGCAGTTTGTGTTGGTGAAGGAGAGACTGGGGAAGACGGGTGGCTTGTTAAGAAATAGTAGTCAGTCAGTGTGTGTCGTTGTGTCGTTTGTGGTGAGAAAGGTTATTAGCCATGCGGCATTGTGGGGTACCTTCATAAGAATAATAAATACTAATAAATACTCATCAGAAAGTTCGTTTTCGGCCAAATTGAGAAGTTTGGCTGAGGAAGGGAACTTTCTTTGCGGGGTGCCTGGTGAGTATGTGTCCTAATGGCAAATGTGCGGTTCTTTGCATTAGGAGAAGAAAATCCACCGGCAAATAGCAACATGGAAGGTACAGTCTCGAAGCTACTAGACTTTATAAAAAGGGTCAGGCTAGAGAATGTTGTCTAGGACTAGAGGACCACAATAGATCTGAAAAGGTCGCAGTGGAATAGGCCGAAACGTCACCTCTCTTAATCTAATCTAATCTGGTGTGTCCTAGGCGGTGGCAAGATGTTTTAAGGACCTCCTCTGTTGAGCTGTACAAGGTTTTGTATAAATCTTCAACTATCTTTGTTATTTTATATTTGTCGTTCTCTTCTATTATTATTGGTGTCTTTAATTTTGATAATTTTTGAACACCCAGTATATGAAAATCAATAATTGTAACTTTATAAATGACTAATATATAATGAATAATTTACATAACTGTACTAAAACATAGTATTGTCATATTCAGTGAAAAATTCAAGTACTTTGTAACTAAAATAATTAATTTTTATGTGCAATCACTTATTTTAAACGATATTGCTCACAGAACCCCTGGGACTTATAGGCAGTATAAAGTTATTTAATAAGAATTAACATCCATACAAATAAAATATCGTGATTAATCGTATCAAACAAACCGTTGAAGTGGTTTTTAGTCTTTCGAGTGGCCGATTCCACTTCGCAATTGTTAACTTATGCAAGTTGCGTGTAGTGCGTTCGCGTGTTTCATTCATTTTCTACGATTTCGGCCTTTGTGCATACCTAACAGAGAGTCGAATGGTCAACACGCGATCTCTATCAACTTATCTGAACATTAGGTCTGATTGACAGTGGGTAAATGCGTCGACTTCTGAAACGTTTTGATATTTTGCATTTCGAATTTGCAGACATGTTCGTTATGAGAGTGAATACGATTAATTCATTTATCGAAGTAACCTCAAATATATTGGAATCGATGACTAGGAAAAGAGTACGAAACTGATATTTTTATCAAAAAAGCTAAAAATATTTAGTGGTCTCAAGGTTATAAGGAAAATATCAAAAATAAACCAGAAGTCAACAAAAATTTTCACCGGAAGTGAAAAATTGTTATGACCGGAAGTTAACCAAGACATAGACGTAGTATTTCCTTTTCGACAATTTTCGCTGTAATAATTGGACTGAATCGGAATTCGTCGTCAGTTTTTCTCTATCTATAACAGTTTTTGAAGCGAAACTTCGATACTGGCGTTGTATTACTTTCTCACTATAGTAAAATGTTAAAGCGAGCGTCATGGAAGTTCCGCCACGAAATATGTACGCTATTTCTTTTACTACAGAAGCGCCTTGACGCGGCGTTGTAAACAGTTTGAAGAGTCCATTTAAGCTGCGATGGGGTCAGGATGTAAATTTTTTCAATTTTATTAAAATCTATCACAAGAATATTAACTAACAGTGGTTTTATGAAATTCTTATTATAATTTTATTTTTTTTTGTCTATTTGAATCATCTATAGATTCACCATGTGTTTAAAGTAATTAAATATATAAACAAGCGTAATTAAAATAATAAATAAATAATAGAATTACTTTATTTAATTTTAAAAATATGATTTAAAATTTAGAAATAGAGAAAATATAGTCTGAAGCTTCGTGCAAGTCTACAGTACCACATACTGTACCAGTTTTTTTCAATATAAGACTGTCAGACAGACAGACGAGTAAACGGACGGAGGGACAAACGTCCCTCCAAACAACAAACAAACAAACAAACGTTTGGTTTAAGATCCCACTGCAAAATACATTGATAATAGGTTGCCAGTCAAAAAGTAGCGGCAAATATTTTTAATTAAATTAATAGTAGTTGATTTTTGAACAAAAATTTTAGTTCGTTCATTTATTTTTTAAATAAAATACGCTATTTATGATGTATAAGCATGTTTTTTATATCAAATTAAGGCTAATTTTTTAATATGAGGATATAAAAATGTCTGAGGAAAAATGGTCGCAAATTAGGGTTGCTAGTTGTACAAAACGCGAGGTATCAAAGATAAGGTAAAAGAGAACTAGCGCGCAAAGCCACTGGTTTGAAGTATCAGTTGTGTGTTTTTACAACATACGACGATAGATCGTGTTAATAATGTACATATTATCACTTGTCAAACCTGTGTCGTTGCACGTTAACTCTATTTTACCTTATCTTTGATACCTCGTAGTTCTAACAGCTGGCAATCCTAATTTGCTACTTTTTTCTCAGGAAACCTTATATTATCACATTAAGAAAAAAATTAGCTTTAATTTGATGTAAAAAGCATACATTATTAATAAAAAAATCCAGCTTCCATCAGATGCATTTTTCTTACTGCACTTGCAGTACTTCATTACCTACTCTGCAGTGTTTTATAAATATCGTCCTTTTCGTTTTAAAGATATTCACGTGGTTCCATACTATATCAATCTATCTCAACCCTGTATATCTATGTGCATAACACTAAACTATTTCTTCTTTGTCTAAAATAATTTCCTCTCAAAGGCAGTGTTAGATTAAAATAATGGATAAATGAGTTAATTATTTTAAGATCACTACTTAAAAGAATAAAATGATCAAGAAGACACCGTACAAGAATTCTTGTAGGTAGGTAAGCATACACAGAAATGTTTAGAGTCTGATCTTTGGGAGACTAGATATTCGTAGGCATGGGAACCGAAAAAGAGAACCTTTTTGTGTTTTAAAAGTAATTTTAATTGTATGCGGATATTTACTTAATGCATCAGTGCTGTGAAACTATATAACGACCGTTGTTTACACCGATTACTGGCACGTGTAAATATATTTATGTTTTACACTTTTTAAAGCTAACAAATAGAAAAGAAGTGAACAAACTTAAAATCCATTCTTCCGTGAAGATGGATCTAAAACTGGAATACTCGTTCAATAAACAAATTACCCCCATATTGCTTACATGCATGTGTGCACGCTATGGCTGATGCCTCGGCCTGCGTTGCGTATACATCCACACCACACCACGTTTTCGATTTGTTCAATGAATTTCGTTGTATTTATTCTAGGAATAACGCCTCGCTCACAAAGCTTCACACTCACATTTACACGATTTTTTATACCTGCTTGATCAAGGTTCATAAATAGAGAGACCTGTTCATTCGAATTAAAAGTTCACACTTCATCTGTCCCCGGAATTGGCGACGAAACATCTCCCCTTTTTGTTTCACTAAATTTATCACAGGGTTTTAGCGGTCGAAATGTAACAATGCTGTTGACCGTAAATGAGTCCAATGTAAATTGTTTTTGAGGCCAGTCTTTAATTCGGATTTCGCACAAAATATTACATATTACCAAGGATATTTCAGAGAAGGGGAAAATGAAAATGTATATAACGAAACAAATGAGTTTTGTGATAATGTTCTGTGATATCGTGTCAATTTTCTAAACCTCTTCTCTAATTTTTCTAAATTTTTGTACTGCATCTAAATTTGTGGTCTGGAATAAGATTATTTTTTCAGGATATACAAGGATTAAAAGCAGCCCGAACAAAAACAAAAAAAGTGTGTACATACTGCGATACATGCGAGGATAGACCAACTATGTGCCTTCCTTGCTTTAATGAAATTCACAAACCCACCTAGTTTTGTATAATGTTTAAATTATCTCTTAAGTTTTGAACAATATCTATGTTATACTACGATGTTTTAATTTTAATAAACCATTTTTACTGCAGTTTGTTGGCCTTTATTTGTGACCATATAAATTATGATATGCCAAAACGACGGCAAACACATATATTTAAAACTATACTTTCTGTGTACGCAATATAAACAAGATATCCATTAACTGTAAGGTTTTAGAGAGTTAAGAAATAGAAAGCTACCGTGTACCACCGGTGGCCACAAGCGGCTGAATGAAAAGTTAGACATGTATCACCGGTCGTATACGTCGTCGCGAACGTGTTAAAAAAGTCCCAAATTGTGGGTGGCAAATTCATTTGGCTCTGAAAAATGAACCAAGGCATATTTTGAGATGAAACAAAAAACACAATGCTTAGGAGATATGGTTGCAACCGAAGAATAAGGTTTTACGAAAATTCGCAAACGGAATTATTCCACAGGATGTTTCAAAGTTAGGATAATAAAACCACGTTTTAATTAACCCCGTATAAGTCAAATATAAACTTTTATCAAAAAACTGACTATACCAAATTAAAATTTATAAATTTATACACAGTGTGCTAAAAAATAATCAAAATAGTGCTAGAAATAAAAAAATTGAATTACTTTGAATTTTACCAAAATTTTCTCCAGTGCGTATTTTTGCATCTGAGTATATTTACTTACATATTGGAATATATCTAATATTACATGTTTTTCAAGAATGTAGTTGTATATAAAATGTATTATGAAATTTTTGTTCTTTATACAATGCATACAAAATCAAAACGATAACTCCACATCTCTCTAATCCGCTCTCTTCTGCATCGTCGGCGGGTACGGGTTCAAAGATTATTATTTTACTTGAGAGCGTGGGAATCTCCATCTGTATATCTGCCCACCTAACTCTTGTTCTTCTTCGACACCCTCCACCCTGTTCTTCTTTCGTTTGGGCCGCTATCGTTAGCCGCTTATGATATAATATATATTAATTCTTGAATAGCGTACTTAACAGTTTAATATTAGTATACAGCGGTGCTAAAAGCAAATAGGACTCGGTGTTTTCCTGTTAAACAATATATTACAAAACGCTCTTCCGAAACAGTAGCATTTTCTCAAACGACTTAAGCAAACGGTCTCATATTTATAGCCGTCCGTTTGTTTTTTTAACTTTATTAGTGTAAACTGTAATTTATGAAAAGATTGGTTCAATGATATGGCCTAATTTATTATTTATAATAAAAATGTATAACTAAAAACTGGGATTTTTCCTTTAAAACAAGTTTTATAGACTCGTATTTTTATTCTAAGTAAGTACTTTTGTTTTAGTGTAGCACTTTTATTGTTAATTAGCAAGCATATAACAAGCAGATACATTACACAATATACGTACCGTAATTTCGGGTGACTTTGACTCACTTTCGAAGTTTAAATGTAGATTTCAGTATTCTAAATATGGATGGTCTCATGCCAAAGTGAACCAAAAGCCGAAATTGAAAATTTTCAGTACGACAGTTTAAAGTTATGAAGGTGTTATAAAATATACGCAATATGTTATAATCTCTTATAGGATATAAAAGGTTCTAAGACTATTCAAAAGAACATTTCTTTAAGACTTTTAGTAACGGCACATGATTTTGTCTACTTTTAAAGCTGTTTGGTCAGCATTTGCAGTACATGGTTCACTTTGGCAAACTTTTTAACACTTAGTTCTGTCTGGCGCGAGAAGTATAAATAAATTGTTCTTTTTGTTTGTAATCAAGTTTATTAATACATCATTAAAACTAACAATACAAAAGAATTAAATTTTCAAGAATTATGAGTAATTAAATTATACAAATGTGTAAAAAAACTAATAGTAGCAATATTTAGATCGCATTGTTCATCTCATTTTCCTCTTCATTGTTATTGTCATTCTCTTCTTCAATGTCATCTTCCAATACTTCACTTTGTTGAAGTTTATTGTAAAATTGGTGATGGCATGGTGGTACGAATTGCAAAAGTGATCTGATATCATTAAGTTTTGCTTGACTTAATTTTCTTCCTTCGGGGTAAAGAATGCTTAAGTTTAAAGAAGCTAGGTTTACAGGTCGGCCTTTCAATCTCTTATTTAGATTTACTGAATAAAATTGTATTTCTTTTGCTCTCTTGACAATATCTTGAATCCTCTGATACTCTTGAAATCCTCTTTTTCCATGCATACTACTTCAAATTTGTTCTTTTTAACTCTTGAGTTTGAAATTATGTTATGCCATTGTGTAGGCACATAAATTTCAGGATGATATTTCAACTTTTTTTCTATATCACCAAAATCGCTATCGTTTTGTAAATATGAATGTCCTGGCTCAGCAAACTTATGAACTACTTCCTTTATGTTTAAAGTAGGGGACTGCACTATGTACATCCATAACGCGGCAATATTAATGTTGCGGTTTTGGCCGCCACATGAGTCAGACCATGCAATCAATATGTCCTTCTGATCATGGGTATTTATGAATTTTAAAATACATGATCCTATTTCCTGGGAACCTCGTGAGGCAGTGCTCTTATCCCAAACATGCATTGTCCCGACAGTATTTTCAAAATTATGTATACCAAGATTGTAGCATGAAAGCTGCCTCTTATAGTAAACAACTTCTGTGGTTAGTTTAGGAAGAAGCATTACTTTCTGAAGATCAAAACTAATTACTGTAGCTTTCCCTTCTTTACTAATCTTAACGTCTTCATTTATTTCTGAGCGAGCTAACTGTACTTTTCTGTGGTGTAGTTCCTGGTTTAGTTTCTTAGTCTTTAACATTGCTTCATCTTTGTTTTCCTCAGCTGCCTTTATTTCAATGTTCAACCTGTCACATGTTTGACAGGTATCTTTTCGTGGAGATTTAAAACTAAGATTAAAATCACGTCTGAACACTTTTTCATAAAGCGATTGGCTTGGAACTTTGTCAACATTTCTCTCTCTTAAACTATCAACATAGAGTCTGTACATTAATGACAAATTTAAATTACAATCCAAGTATTTTTTTTGGGATTGAGTTCTACAGTAATGACTTACTATGGTAGGGAAACTTTGTATATGATTTTTTATTGACTCCATTGTGGACGGTGAAGATTTGTTATGAGGCACTTTTTTCCCTCTAAGATCACTTAAATTTCCACTTTTTTTCTTAAGCAAAGCACGATGTACTCTACTACTATTGATTTGTAATATTCCCATAAACATTTTTTTGCATACTTTAATATCTCCGTTTTCAGAAGGGATATAAAATTCACGATTGCCTGTTTTTTTTGAAATATCAGTGTTCTTACGACGTCTTATTATCGTTCTACATTTTACAGCACCACTTATTATGCTTGTTTGAGTTTCCCAAGACTGTGACTCGTTATAAAACAAATTAAAAAAACTTTCTTTTTGCTGTGCTGTAAGCTTATTTTGGCAGTTTATTTTGCAATTGCAGGAATAGTCATTAAAAGATTTAGAGTGTATGACAGTACCTGAACTATTGATATATTCTTTACCAGCTGCCCTTTTTTGCTTGCGAATATTTTTTTTCCACTTCTTAGGATCAGATTTTCTCTTCTTGTCTAGAGGTTCTTCCTGCCCTCTGGTATTTTTTTCATCTGTAAAAACACAAAATTATTAATATTTTATATAAGTAAATATTTTACATTACTTTTTTATGTTATAACATAAAAATACTTTGAAACACACATTCACTATGCATAAGACAGACAATTTACGTTCTGTTTTGCCAAAGTGAACTATGTGATTTTAATTTTTTTTTACAATTCCAATATAAATTAATGGAATATATTGCTTCATTCTTATATAGATAGGTAAATACTATGTTCTTAGGTTGGTATAACTGCTCATATTTCACTAGCACTCCCAGTGGACACTGCAAGAAATAAATTTGCACATGGTTCACTTTGGCAAAAGAAACGTTCCAAAACATAACCAAACTTTGATAATGAAGTTTTATGGCAATAAATATTATTATCTTACCTGATTCTGTAATATCCGAATCAGAACTTGGATGGTAATCATCTGAAGACCCATTACTGAAATCAGCGTGTTCATCTTCACTAGAATTTCTATCAACAATGTCATGACGATGTGAACTATGTGCACGGGAAGCCATCTTGGACTGGATGATGGTTCACTGTGGCATATGACTACCAGTACTACCACCCTTTTGCTAAATAGAATTTACTAATTTCCAGCTGATGTTTTCTGTTATTCACATAGTTCGTTTTGGCATAAGTTTAGAACAAAAGTTTGCCTCATAATGGAAATGAAAAAGTTAAAACAAATAAAATGCACATAGTTCACTCTGGCATGAGACCATCCATATATAAAAGTACGTTTCTATTTATTTGTATTTGAGTTTTTGACTACTTTTTTACAAAAATTACACTAAAACACAAAGAAGCGCTTACGTTATTAGAAAAAAAAATAAAAATGTGGTGTGCAAAGTCACCTGCTAGTGTCGGGTGACTTTGTCTCAAGCCTACATTTTACGTTTATTCTCTGTGATTATTATTGTTTGGGCCAAAGTCACCCTACAAGATGAATCAGAAACAAACATTTTGTTAGGTATAAACAATATTTATTTAAATTTCAAACAAAAAAACTAAAACTAATATGAAATTCTACATAGGGCCCTAAGTTCACAAAAAAACATAGTTTCTTAACAAAAAATGAACAATAAAACGATTTACAAGCTTTTTTTTTTAATCTGGAAAGAAATATCGGTTATCTCGAAGTTCCAATGGCTCTGTGAAATCAATATTGCCCAAGTGGTAGGATTTCTTATCATGAAATTCCCATTGGCCATAAACTTCTTTCACCAAGTACCATTACTTGCACCCAACCGTAACAGTTATTACTACCTCTTACAAATCCATATTTTTCTGGAAAGCTGTCCAAATAGTCGGATACAATAACGAACTCTCCAACTCGAATGGAAAACTCTTGAAGATCTGCATTATTCCTATAGCTCTCATTAGATGCAGAATTAGACGTAGTATCTGCAGTGTTTCCAAAATCTTGTATTTTATTGAAACGTTTTGTTTTTTTTTTACCATCTTATGTTTAGGCAATTCACTAGAGCCAGCTGCAGCAATGATATGATCGCTTGTTCAGAGATTTCTTGATCTAGACTACTGCCAAGTACAACTTCGTTATTACCGTCTCCGAGGACCTCATTTTATAGATTTTCTGTCTCTGTTTCGCAAATCTGATTATTGGCTTGATTGCTTGCCTGTTCAGTTTTCCTTCCAATGTTACGTTTTGCTGCCATTCCAGTTTTCGTTTTTGATTTTCTTGTAGTGCCATTTTCTATTACTGGTGTCGCTTACTCTCGAAGGTACTTACTCAGCATCAGTTTTATAGTTTGGAATTCTAGTTAGTACTTCCTCTGCGTTTAGGAGAAAATGCCACATCTTCTAATTTACACTAATTATTTCAACCAGTTTTTTCTGAAGGGTGGGAAAAGTGATTTTTGGGATTAAGTTAGTGTTGATGTTCAGTGTTTTGTATTCTACCAAAATATTTCGCCAAGCTATTATCATCGGTCGAAAGTAGGCGACATCTAATGGCTGTGTTACGTGCGTAGAATTGGCAGGAAGACACGAATTTAATGTTTTCTGCTTCACAAAGCTGTAAAACTTTTAATGATATATGGGACAATAAATTGCCACCTTAACACTTGAATGCCAGGAATGTGTTTCGATGTTGCCAATTAAAGAGAAGTGACCCAGTCTTCGAAACAAGCTGTGTCGAACCATCCGCTTTTCGATCTGTTGTACCGTGCTCCATTTGCGCCATTTTCTACCCAAGTTGACCACAGTTTATTGGATTTATATACGACGTATGAAGTTCGGATTTCGTTTAAGGAAAGCATTTAACCAGCCTTTTCCTGGCAAGTTATTTTTAAATTGCTTAATATTTCGACCATCACGATCTAAATAATATTCCACTAAACTTCGTAAATCTGTCTGATCCAATGGAAATCCGTATAAAGATTACAAATATGAGACGTGAAGACGTCCTCTTCAGCTTTCGTAAAAATTGTCTGACCACCATATTGTTTTGTATGCCTATTTTTTAAACTATTTGTTAAAGTACTTACTGGCACTCCAAATTCCATTGCAGCATTTCTCTGAGATAGAACTCCATTCCTGATAGCTTCTAAGCGCTTTGTGTCTGCTGTGTAATTTCCATAATTTCTACTACCAGCAACATGTTGGAGGGAATCTAAAAGAGAAAAAAGGTTACCTATATCGTTAGTGCTATAAAGTTAATAAACCCTGCAGTTGTTGCAAGGTAAATTTAAATTTAAAATCAGTATTTACTGACTTTAATTTAATATAGAACCAACGAATGACTAAAATCTGACAATCAACAAACTGGGCCAAAGTCACCTTAAAACCATTAAATTCTGTAGCACCTTGCAAATAATACCCGACCTTCTTAGTGTCTATGTTTAGACTAAATAATGCTGCACGGCGGTTAAGAATTCGCAGATTTTCAATACGCAACTATGTAAACTTTCTCCAATAATACTTACTCTTGGAAGTATTATTGGTTGCCAATCAATTTTTCCGGGTCAAAAATTCTTATGTGAAATGGCTACATTTTACAAATTCGTTTTTTTCCTAATAAAGCAAGTATTACCGTAATTTATTAAAATACACTGGAACAACACGTGGTTCCAGTCATCCAAATTCCAGTCAAGGTGCTTTCTGGCAAATTGTAATCTACTTCTACGATGATATATCCTTGCAGATTGTAGATCTTGTTCAGCGAGACGCCTTTGTATAGTGTTTCTACTAATTTGAATATTATAAACATTTGTCATTTGTATTTATAAATGTTTCATTGTGATAATATGTTCTCTTATAGCACGAAGCCTGATAAACTGATCTTGGTGTGGTGTTCTGAGTTCCTCTTCATTGACCACGCCATCTCGTATGGTCGTTTGTTTCTCGAAAACGTTGAATGACGTGATATTGTAGTACGAGATACTATTAACATCAAACCTATTTCATGATAAAGGAATCTTTTTCTGCTAAAGTTATGCAGTAAATTGCCTGCACACATTTATCTTGGCTCATTTTTCTTGAAATACGGTCCAAGTCAACTAACTAACACACGCAAAACAGTAAACAATTTATTGCATTGTAAACAATATTGACAGTCTAAAACTGTCAAATTTTTTGATTTTTCATAGCCAACTAACTGCTTCCATTAACGAATATTACAATTATTCAATAAAATCACGTTATGCGTTGAACGTACTTTTCTTTTTTAATAATAAAGATATCGATGATTTTTTTACGAAAATGTTGAAAAATATGAAGCTAAAGATGTAGCATTCGTGTCTAATAAATTCCACAGGGTGTTGCAAAATAAGATGAAAAAACAACATTATTTTTACATCCCGTATATGGGTAAAACGTTGGCATTTTCCAGAAAACACTAAAACAGTAATTACTTAGAAATAGACCTGCAATACAAATATACCTAAATATTATAAAAATCATCGAAATCCAGTTAAGGGTACAGAAGAAATATAGTTTTAAAATCATGGTCCATTTGAGAGTGGTATATATATATATATATATATATATATATATATATATATATATATATATATATATATATATATATATATATATATATATATATATATATATATATATATTATTTATAGGGCAATCATAATTCTTCGAAACTATTACGAGTTTTAATGTACTGTTTTTATTCAAGATCAATTTAATTTTTTCTACCTGCCCAATATTGATAAATCCTATAGACGACTTCCAACTCCAAACGACCGAAAAATAATTAAATTTAAATTAGTGCCAGATATCACGTTATACCGAAATTCTTCAAATGAAATAAAAACAAATGAAATTCGGAGCACAAAAGAATCGTACAAATTGCCAATAGATATTCCGTTTCGAAAATGAAAAATCGTTCGGCTGAAGAAGTGGAAGTCGTGATATATCGTTTTTGTTGTTTCTGGGTTTGACTTATTCCCTCCACAGCAATTATACCTGAAGTTAATAACTTACGGTCCGTTATTCATTTGTTTAGACTAGCGCCGCCTTTGTATATCTTTCTTGAAAGGTAATGCCATCGTGTCTCTAATTTATTTTAAATTTCGCTTTTATCGGCTATTTCGAGATGTTTTATTAATCTAAGCGTGTGGCAAGTTCAAGATAAAAATTTTTAATGAATACTACAATAAAGGTTTAGTAGTCCAACTAGGGGAAGGTGATCTGTGATGGCCCCCTTATTCCTTTTTGATAAAACTTGAAAACAGTCGAAATGAAAAAAGAAGCTTTGGTGAAAAATTATGTTATAATACGTTGTTTACATTGCCATATAATACACTTTATTATTTTGTAGTAGTTAGAGTAAAATATCAAAATAGAGTAAAAAAAATGAAGAGGCCGTCATAGGCACACGATATCTAATGACGACCGCTCTTAAAAGATTTTAACAAAGTCGAGTTTACATTTATACATTAAAATACAGTTAAATTAAAAAAAACACATACATTTACGCAAAACTTTTCTTTTATAATACACAAAATCATTTAAACATTAAAAAAATAAACGACAAAGAGCTAGAAATGCTTTTCTGGTTGAGAAATATCATAAATAAAAGGATTTGTTGACTTACCAACATCAGCACATTCCGAGTGAAACCAGGCGTTGCAGTTCTGGTACTTTAACCAGACCTCGTTAGGACAAGCAGTACAGACATGCTGCATCTGATTCATCACTATCATTCGATTCATACATAATTTCCTAAGGACTTCTTTTATTAGTTTATCAATTTTTTTCTGGCTACTTGTTTTTCTTCTCTCTCTTACTAATGCTTCTTTTTTGGTTTCCTTTATTTCTTCTATCTTGGATGCTGTTAATAATACCTGTCTTTCCAGGTATTCTTTTCTTTTGCGTTATTATTGTTACATTCGGAAGAGGGGACCATTGTTCAATTTGCTTTCTGTTTATATAATATTTGGATGTGCTTTAAATTTGACCATTTGTATTTCCCTGGGAAGTATGTAAGATGGTTTTGATGGGATTATTGCTAATATGCTGGCTAAAATTTAAGATAGGATCCTCGATTTCATTTTGCTGTGCTTCTTTGCTATTTGAATTTATCCTTATCTGCTGTTAAAGCAGCAGAAAATTCCTAGTCTTCAAAAACATCTGGATTAAACGGATATATTGCAGTTTTTTTTTTAAGAACTTGCATTTGATGAAGTCACAGCTTTGAGATATGCAATATTAAAAAGTTTTGTCACTTGGAAGTGAGTGACAGTCGGTCCTGGGTTCTCTCTCATCGATTTTTGTATTTCCATATTACAAAAAGTGTGTAATGGTGCAAAACAGAGAACATCAAGGGGTTGAATGCGATGGGAATAATGTGGCGGAAGACAAAATAGAATAATTCCATTTTCCTTACTATATTACAGTACTTCCAACCACTTTTTGACTACTATGTCCATCAAAAATTAATAAGACTTTATTTTCGTTCGATACTTTAACTTTCAAGAGAAAATGCTTTAACCACTTAATAAATGTTTGCGAGCACTGCATGCAGGTGCGTCATCTATAAACTCGGCTTTAAATCGTTTCCGCGGAAAAATAAAGGCAGGAGGAACGAATGTTCCTATGCTGTTCATACAACACACAGTTGTACAATTTTATCCACGTTCAGCGCTACTAAAAATTCCAATTTGTTTCCTTCCTTTGGGAGGCTTTGTAGAGACTGTGGTCATACCAGTCTCGTCTACATTCGAGATATTTTTAGGAGAAAACTGAATTTTTCCATAACTTCTCCAATAGAACTGAAACACATCCTGATGCTGTCTTTATTGAAATCATGTGCTCCTGTAATATATACCTGCTTAGGAGTTTTAACAGTTATCTTTGGGTTTCTTGCGACAAACCCTTTCAACCACTTTATACCAGCAATGTCTTTTTCTTTATTAAATCGTTTAAATTATTAAAGCAATTAAATTACAGTGAACCGACTAGGTGGACGAAATGGTAATGGGAGACTACTGGGCCAGACAGTAAAACTGCATAAGTGGTAATAAATGAACGAGCATGGCTACTGAATGTAAGCACAGTGGAAGAAACCCATATGAAGATAAAAAATACTTCTATAGTTTATGTTCAAATCTATAGAGGCAAAATTAAGCTAATTTACCGCAAAACACAGTTTTTTCGCTACTAAACGACTGAATCAACTATTAAATTGAAATCAGCGGCCATTGTAACCAACTAAATCCAAGTGGCGATTATAGACGTCTTTATTAGGTACTTGAGAGGAACAACGTACAGCTGCATTCGTAGTATGCAGATATTTTATGATAAATACTAATCTTTTATCTTAATGACCCCCAGACAAAATTAATAGTATGGGAATTTGGGAATCAGATTTAGTCACAATTTACGAAATATTATTAGTAAAGAACTGGCCAATTTTAAAATCAAGAAAATTTAACACCTACGACTTTACAAAGATGTTTTGTGATAATTATATAATTTGGCTCTTCATTACATCATTCTTGATCATCTCTCGCTATTCATATTATTGTTTTTGGTTTTGTCTCTTGAAGATCCATTTGGAATTTATTCTGGGTGGCCTATTACCTGCCATTTCTCTCAAATAGCCGAACATATATGGCATGTCTATATTGGTTGCTTCGTTGTTTGTGACTTTTCTTATGTTAACTCTCAAAGGCCGCCAGCAGCATCTTCAAAACTGTTTTTTACTCTGATTATTTATTTCTCCGTCTACTGTCAACACTTAGGCTATGGCTCCACGAGCGACAGATTGTCGCTAGCAGTAGCAGTAAAATGTAGCTTGATAAATGAAAACAACAACAGTGATACTGAGTGGCTCCACGCGCTATAGATTGTCGCTTCGTTTCGAGACCGAGACGCGTCGTCAAGGTCGTGTCGCGTTCGAATAGATCCGGACCTATTTTTTAGCAGTAATTTGCAGCGCGTTTGTGGCTCCACTAGCAGTAATTTGTAGCTTGTAGCGGTAATTGCCATTTAATCGGATATTTTTGTTCTTGTTTGTTTATTTCTCTGTGTTTGTTAAGTTGTTTCTTTGTTTTTATAAATTACTTTAAAGTTTTTTCATACAATTTTGTGTCTCAAATCATAACAAAAAATTATAAGTTCTAAGAAAGAAATAAATCCAATGTTTTCTTTATCGGTATTCTCGATAACAAAAATCAATGGATGGTTTTTTTTTCAATCCCAGTTAACCGTATCAAACTGTACTTGATAATAGATGCCATTATAAAATAATTATGAAATAGTTTTTATTGATTTCCCGAAAATCCATTTTTTGGATTTCCTTCCTCGAACTGGTGATTCATTTCTATATAAGTGGTTGTCTAATCATGTCATATAAATAAAATTTTAATAATTATTGTTTATAGTAAAATTTTATTATCCTTCAGTACTAATGTTTCGTTTTCGATAGCTTGACGTGGTTCATAAATAAAAGAATGCAACAAAGCAGATTTTATGTCGCATCAGAATTTTTTAAATTATTGTAACATAAAAAAGCAAGTTAGATATTGGAAAAGGAAGATTCATTACATCAACCCAATATGATAAATGAATAGAATCGACATATGGGAGCCGTCGATCTACTTGATAATTCAGTAGCTAATTACAGAATACGCAGAGGTAAGAAGTGGTGGCGGCCCCTTTTTATTCTAATGAAAGTTAAATAGTTAAATATTTTGTTTTTTTATTTTTAGGTAGATACATATATAGGATTAAAAAATATGTAATTTGAAATCCTACTTAAAGGTAGGTAAATTGCTAATTTTTCTTCTGGGCTTAGGCTATCACGCATTGATGTATTCTTTTTTCGTATGACATCTTCTATTTCACATAATAAAAAATTCAAAGAAGACACTGACATCCTGTAATATTCAAAAAACTATTAATATTTTCAGCAACGACAACTTGGTCGTCTACAAATAATGTATTTCTGTCCAATTTCCAGTTGACTACATGTTTCCTTTATAGAAATTTTTAACTCCATTTATATATTATGTTTATTTTTAAACTATCCCATAGTTAGTTAATTGACACATTCTTATACAGCATATTAGGCGTTGTATATGTTTAGAGAATAATCAAATAAATAATTTTAACAATGTTTATTGCTTTAAGCATGTCGACTACTATCCAATTAAACTAAAAATTATGTCCGTAAAATGTAATCTGCCATTTTCAAACACACGATCCTCACAGCTCTTTTTAAAATATTAATTAGTTTCTGATTCCGAAAAGATAACACACGCTGACAAATGAAACGCAAACACAGAAACAATCAAGCAGAGACCTGTCTCTCAGGATCCGTGCTGTTTGTTTCTTTGAAAGGAAAAAGGAAAACAAAACGGCATCGTTCTCAGAGTTAAATACTCGCCAGAGATCTAACTGCGATAGGACCAGTTATCACGCATTTCAGTTAAATATGCAGAAGTCATTTCTGCTACAAAAAAATAACAGAATGAAGGACTTCGCGGAATGATACACGTGTGGTAAACGATTTTTTTCTAACTCTTTGATGTAGTTTATCTGGGAATCAGTCAATAACACCCTCACATACTTGATATTCAACTTTGCTCGCATTTTGTTTCTTCTCGTTTTCTATCACGTTCATACGTAGATGTATACTTGAAAGATGAGTTTCGCTGATAAATAATCCACCCTGGAGAGTTTATTAAAAAGCCCTAAATTAGTTACGAGTTTATTGCTTCGATGTTCGAAAAGTAATTAAACTTATATTACTGTAATAATTTGAGCAAATATGCACAAAAAAATTGAGGAAAAATGCGCATATACACTACCGAGCATAAAATTAGGGTCACCCCGTAATTTGAATTTATTTTAGAAATTATTATTCTGTTTTAACTATTTTCGGTTGTAACATAGTTTACTAACGGATTGCTTAAAGAAAACAACGTTTTTGTCGTTTAAAGTTTATTAAAAATAATGGAAATGAAGAATTTTCCTTTGATATACTAAATATTGAAAAGGGACAATTTTAATTTGATGTGCTTTTTGTTGAAAAAAAGAAATTTTAAGAACTTCAGTAGCGAGTATTTCCTCCTCTGGCAGTGACAACAGCTTGCAAACGACGAGGCATGCTTTGGATCAGATTTTGGATCACATTCTGCGGAAGATTATTCCATTCTTGCACCAATATGTCGCGAAGCTCTCTCGAATTTCTGGAGGCCGGCACATGACTCCGTAAATGTCTCTTCATCTCATCCCAAACATGTTCTATGGGATTGATATCTGGACTGCGAGCAGGCCAAACAAATCGTGTGATTTGAACCTCGTCAAGATAATTAGTAACGATCCTAGCAGTGTGGAGCCGTGAATTATCATGCATAAATAATGCGTCGTCTCCAAGAATAACCATAAACGGTAAAACATGGTCTTCCAGAATCTGTGTCAGGTACCTATGCGCTGTCAATGTCCCATTCTCGATAATGACTAACTCCGTGCAAGCATCAAACGATATACCTCCCCATGCCATAACTGACCCTCCACCAAATGGAAGACGCTCGGCAACACAAATGCTTGAGCATATCTCTCGCCTGGACGTCGCCACACTCTTACACGTTTGTCTGAGCCCGTAAGACAGAATCTCGATTCATTGGAAAACAATACACGAAAGTGTTCTCGTGCAAAAATCAATCTGGAAATTCGGTGTTCACGGGAAAGCGGCGGTCCAGTTACTCTAGTTCGAGAAGATAAACCAGCAGCAAGAAGTCGTCTCCTAACTGTCCATTCACTTATGTTTACATTTCTCACTTCTTGCAGATGATTTCGAAGAGAAACTGCCTTGACCGTTCGGTTTCTCAAAGCACTAGAAACGACAAAGCGGTCATCTCTAGCTGTTGTAATCCTGCCTCGAACTGAACCAGGTCTTTGAGTAAGCAGACCGGTCTCTTCGTACTCGTACCGTTGCCATACTCGTTGCACACTCGAGAGACTTTCACCAACGTTTCTCGCAGTTTCGCGCTGACCGTGGCCATCTTCTAACGCCGCTACAACAGAATATTGTGTTTCATAATGTTCATTGCCATACACAGACCGTGATAACAATACACAAATAATTTACAATTGACGTTAAAACCATAGAAACAAAAACTGTGCTGATAACGGTTTTTAGGAATTACGCTAAGGGGCCCTTTTTATATCAAACGCTTGTCGAAACAACGACAACAATTTTTTTTTAAGAAATCCATTAGTAAACTATGTTACAACCGAAAATAGTTAAAACAGAATAATAATTTCTAAAATAAATTAGTGTATATGCAAGCATTTTTACCACAATATGCAAAAAATATATCATTAAATGTCAACCTTTTTTCTAAAACTAAACAAGTAAATTTAGTAGTAATAGTACTATATTAAAAAGATTGCTCCACTACCTATTACAAAAGAGGCATTTACAAAAATAATGAACAAATTATGATGTGTATTAACTTATGATATCACTGATATCGAAAAAACAATAAATAATTAATTGTTTTTTATAATTGTCCATCAAAGACTTATTAATATGTCTTCGATCTGAGTACATATACTTCTTCTTCTTCTTCTAATGGCGCTACAACCCTTTGTGAGTCTTGGCCTGCTTAACAATGTTCTTCCATTCTGCCCTGTCGGATACTTTCCTTCGCCACTGCCTGATGTTTATTGTTTTAAGATCCCTCTCTACGTCGTCTATCCATCTTTTACGGGGCCTTCCTCTTGTTCTGTTTCCTTGGAGCTTCCATCTCTGGACTACTTTTACAGCTCGATTATCTGGCATTCTTTCTAGGTGACCAAGCCAGTTTAGTCTTTGTGGTTTTACAAATCTGACAATATCTGCGCTCTGCATTAGTTCATCCAGCTCGTGGTTCATTTTAATTCTCCACGAACTATCGCTGCATTGGTTTGGTCCAAATATCTTCCTTAGTATTTTGCGCTCAAATATTCTCAGTTGATTTTCATCAGTGGTTGAGAGGGTCCACGTTTCACATCCATATGTGACCACTGGTCTAATTACTGTTTTGTAGATTCTCAGCTTAGACTCACGATTCAGTAACTTACTTTTCATTAAGTCTTTGTATGCGTACATATACTAGTAAACAGAAAAGCTGCGTTCTACATCAACAGATGTGATTGAAGCGTGTTTTAAACTATTTAGTGATCGAGTGTCCACCGACAGTGCTACAAACAGTGCTATATAACACTATTAACGGATATTTCCAAGCTATTAATTAAACTAACAGATTTTACTACAGACAACCCATTTAATTCCAACTTTTAAATAAGATCTAATACACAATCTTAATTGCTCTGAATAAATGTGAGTTATTGAGGTAGTAGTTTATATTGTATCAACATTTTTTCATCAACAAGGGCTGGATAATTTTCATCAGTCAACTTAGTAATTAACAGTTTTCTATCAGTAAAATCGGTACAGTAAAAAAGGCTATTTCTAACTAGATTGGGACATTTATATGTTGTAATACTGTGTTCTTAAAGGTGCTTTTAAAAAAACTTTTTCTATATTAGATACCAGTTCATTCTTCTTCTTGATGTGCCTATCCGTTACGAATCTTGGCGATCATCATGGCAATCTTTATCTTATCTCCAGCAACGCGGAATAGCTGCACAGATGTTGTATTGAACCAGATTCTGAGGCTTCTTCTTCCTGGACCTCGTTTTCTAAATATGTTTCCTTGCAGGATGGCTTAAAGGAGAGCATATCTGGATTCATTTCGCATAATATGTCCGAAGAATTGTAACTTTCGAGATTTGATGGTGGTCAGTACCTCTCGGTTCTTATTCATTCTTCTGATGACCTCCTCATTTGAGACTCGGACAGTCCACGGGATTCTAAGTATTCTCCGATATAGCCACATCTCAAATGCTTTCAGTTTTATGCACATATCTTCGTTAAGCTCCACGATTCAACACCATAAAAAAGGACAGAGAAGACGTAGAATCGCAGCATTTTTACTTTTGTATTAAGAGAGATGTTGTGACTCTTGAAAAAGGCCGCCATCCGATTGAAGGAGGATCTAGCTTTTCCAATGCGTGCTCTAATCTCCTGGTTGTTGGTCCATTTTTCATTTATTATGGTGCCGAGGTAGTTGTAGTGCGTCACTCTCTCTACAGGGAATTGGTTGATTGGTAGAGTTGACCTTCTGTTATATGTTCATTAATAAGAGAAAAACATTTTCTACTTTCTTCTGCAATTCCATTAACACAAGCAGCAAACATGTTACATGTTGAACTTTTGAATAAAATATTTTAATATGTTGTCCTCCTTTGACCATATAGGGTGCAGCATCGGATCGAAACAGCAAGAACTTTTAACAATGAAAATGAGATCTGGTAGTAAGAAGTTCGCTAATTCTTCTTGAACGAATCTTGTTACTGTTAAGGCATTCGTTTTGTTTTATCTGTTCTGTTTGCAGACAAGATCTCCAACCAAGAAATGAGCCGTATAACGTGCAGCAGAATAAGTGGTTTCATTCATGCATAAGTAAAAATAATTATTTTTTACTTCTTTGATTTTTCCAGTCACCATAGAATACAAAAAATTATGTTATTCCTTCTTAACATTGTCTGGCTTGGAATGTTTGCAATATTTCTGAAGAGAAAATTTGTTATTTGACAACTTTGACAGTGGGATATTAAATGCTTCTAATGCACAACAAAGCTTGATTTTTTTGAGGTCTCAAAACATCGGGATAAAAAGACTTACACTTTTTCTACAAAAACTTTATTTTTTGTATCCTCGTGGTATGTTTAGCTATTTCACGTGTTGGTCGATTTGAATTTGAATTTTTTTATCGCATGTAATCTGCATCAAAAGAAGGAGTCCAATCTACGCATACCACTTAGTTCCAAAACAACTTGTTTTAAAATTTGAGTAAATTCGATTTTTATTATTTGAAGAAAATTACTTTCTTTCTTTCTTTCTTTCTTTCTCCCCTTCCTTTTACCCTAACAGGGTGTCAGATTTGAGCTAGCTATTTTAATTTCCATTTACCCACCTCTTCCATTCTTTCCTTATCTCCTTTGCCGCTGATTATCATTATCTTACTTTTTTCCTCGTTTATCTCCATTTTAAGTTCTTCTATTTGTTCTACCCATATATCCATTAGTTTCTGCATTTTATTCTCGGAATCTGCTATTAGTACTATGTCGTCTGCATACATGTCGTGAAGAAAATTACAAATTTCTTAGAAGGGGAAATCTTGGATATATCAATTGATATTTTTTGATTAGATTTAAAGCAAAATTTACCAATTTTTTTTTTTGTAAACTTTATTTTAAAATAATTTTAATTTGTTGTGATAGTTAAACTAATTTCTACAGGAATGTAAAAAATTTACTTACAATTTTTCCGCAAGGTGTGCAGTAAACTCTATGAAAATAATTTATTTAAGATATAAACTATCTATTTAAAGTTTCAGGGTCCAGAACGAAACTCTTTATAATATATTTCAAAGTAACTAAAGTAACCTTTTTAAATATATTTGAAAGTAACCAAAAAGAATTGTTTATTTAATTAAAAAATTGTATTTCATACTTTTTGTACTAATTATACATGAAAATCAAACTAAAAATATAAAAGATGTCAAGGAATGATATCATTGAGAAACCAATTTCGACACACAAATATATACATCTTAAAAAAGTCCATCTATGAGGAATTATAAATAGAATGACAGATAAAGATCTAAGGGACGTGTACAAACTCATCACTGTATAGTCCTTCATAAAATTATTAGAACCTCCGACATATAGCAGACTGGTCACCGGCATCATTTGAAGACCCGTAAACTGATCACTTAAGATAGATCAACTCATCACCAGCATTTTTGCTCCAAGGCGCTGGTTTCTAATGCGGAAGATTGACTCTTATCTGTTACACTTCTTGTTTACGTGTTAATTCAAAAATTATGTTAAGCAAATTGTTAGGCAAAAAGGCCACGGTGAGCGGCCTATTAGACGTATCTGTCAATCTAAACAGATTTAAGACCTAAAAACGCTGCACAGGTTTTCGATAGTGAAATTTTTATAATAAAAATATTTAAAAAAACTTCATTATTATTTGATTTGATTTTTTCAATTTCTTGTTGAATTCTAGGGGTACTTTGTTGAGCATACATTAGGTCTAAGTGTTACCCTTTTGGGTAATTTAACTTTTCTGGAAATAATAGGGGATTTAGAAACTTGTGCTATCACTGCACAGAAGACGACAGAAACCTACTTTTGAAACATGTAAAGCTCTACAGTTCATGGAATCATTGACGAAAATTTTTAATTGAGAGGTAATTAGCAATTTATTTATTATGACGAAATGTATCAAAATGCTAGCGAGCAGTTTCCTGGCTTTTAAAAGTCATTTTATGGTCTTTACCAACCACAAAGTGCAAGCAGGCTACTGATCAGGTCGCAAATCTTTCTAGGTATATTTCAAAATCCTCGTTTTATTGTGGTGATGATTTTTTACTATCTACGGGTGCATTTATGCTAATTGATGATGAGTTTACGTGTACCTGATCTAAGTCTCTGTTGATCCAACTAGATCCTTGATATCCATTTAAATCTTAAATTAGTAAGCGCTTTTGTAGATTGTTATTAACGAAAGTTGTCGTTTATTAATAAAAATGCCACGACTTGTTTAAACAATTTACCCAAATATGAAAATCAGACATCAAATTTGTTTTAAATTATTGTTCATTCTATTTTTTTGAAAAATCAATCATCGTACATTTAATATAATATAAAACATAATTCTACAGCATTCTCTTTGAAACAAAGGGAATTTTAAACGAAAATCAAGAACTATAAATTTTTAGCAGCGGCTATTACACAATAATACACAAAGAAGAATTTTATAAATTCGAGCCACAATAAAGTCGTCCCTCATTGAAACCCTATTGCTTCGTTGATTTTGTGAAAAAGGTATCGACATGGTGAATTCGCAAAAAGCGACCGGCTGGCGGTCTGCAAAGACTGTGAGCAATTAACACTTGATTGGAAATCACATTTTGCTTTGACACCCCTTTCGCTTTGAAGTGCATACAGCTTTATATAATAGCAAAATTACTAGTTTCTTTACTAAAATAACCGGTCTTATGTAAAGAAACGCTACAAAATACGACAAATACAAAGAAGCAATACAAAAAATATGTAAAAAAAACCTTAACAGCAACATTTTAGAAAATTATAAATGATATGTACAAAAATAAGATTACGCGCATTAAATAGGGTAGTGCTTAAGTAATTGTATAAAAGGAAAGAGTTGATTCCACACTTTAAAAGATATGACGATTTCAGCCAACTTGCTTTAATAAAATATTGATATTAAGAAAGATACAGAGTTTTAAAGTTGAAACAACTTTCATATTTGTGGACAAATCAGCTGCATCACTCTGATTTAACGCAATTACTCCAGGCAACGAATGAAAAATAGACAAAAGCATCAATACTTCTGAATTTTTGTATGAAATACCCGTAATTAAAGTTAATAGTGTCCGAAATGTTAAAAAACGTATTATACTAATCAACAAGAGAAATCATAAGATTTCTTACCTGGCGAAACTGAATTCAAATCTTTACCACTGTGCTTTCTACAACTTGCAAAGCAAACAGATTGATGAATTGGTCAACAAGGGAATCTAAAATATGCATTCCACAAGCCGTTCATTATGGTCAAAATTCGTAGTGAATTCAGTTCGGCAGGTAAGAAATATTATGATTTCTCTTGTTGATATTAGATGGCGTTGTTAAGTCTGTAAATAATTATTTCGATATTTATTGTCTTAAGACGGGATAGATTTTGTTTCGATTCAGAGCAGTGGCATATGCCGTTCTGATGAGACCTAAAGAGGTTGAAATACGCATAAGTGGCTTGCCGCCGCCCTGCATCGAAATAAAAATCTAATACCGCCATTATGTTTTATTTCTTTACTCTGTTTGGAGTACCAGAAACTGAATTCACTACGAATTTTGACCGTGATGAACGGCTTCTGGAATGCATATTTTAGATTCCCTTGCCGACCAATTCATCAATCTGTTTGCTTTTCAAGTTGTAGAAAGCACAGTATTAAAGATTTGAATTCAGTTTCGCCAGGTAAGAAATCTTATGATTTCTCTTGTTTATATTAGATGGCCTTGTAACGTCTGTAAATAATTATTTCGATAATTATTGTCCTAAGACGGGATAGATTTTGTTTCGATTCAGAGCAGTGGCATATTCCGCTCTGATGAGACCTAAAGAGGTTGAAATACGTATAAGCGGCTTGCCACCGCCCTGCATCGAAATAAAAATCTAATACCGTCGTTATATAATATACTAATATTGTTTTACAAATATTCAGTAGCATAATTAATAATAAAATATTATAGGATTTGACATAGAAGATTTTACGTTTTATGTTAAATTAAAGTCATAATAAAATACGTTTTTTTCTACAAACCAAATTAAGAAATAGTTAAACTAAATAACATTAAACTTTTTTTAAAGTAAGTGTTCGATATGTCCATAATTTTTTTCAATGTAGTTATCAATACGTTCCATAAAAGATCGTCCCATATTAAATAGCATCATTGGTTCAAAAGAAACTGCTGCAGTATTTATTTTTTTACAAAGTTAGTTGCGAGTGTTTATGGGATTCTTGTCGACACGTTCTTTGATTGCGCTCCATAAACCAACATCAAGCGGATTAAATTCTGGGCTACGCGATGGCCAACGAAGATGGCTACCCTGACCAATCCAGCGCACAGAAAAGTTGGTATTTAACTGTATTCTGACTGCTCTCGTTTAATGAAGTGGTACACCATCTTCCATGAACCACATATTTTGCCTTAAGTTTAATGGCAATTCTTCCAAAAAATCAATAAAATCATTTTGTAAAAAATGTAAATAGTTCTCACCGTTGAAATTACGAGGTAACTTGCACGGGACTTAAACGTGATTACAAATGATTCCACACCATATGTTTATTAACTGCATATAATCTGCATCTTAAAGGTAAATCTGCTGGCAATAGATCTTGTACAGGTGTAAAATCGTAAGGTAGAAAATGCTCACGGTGGGTGTGGGATTTTGAAAACTGAAGTTTTACTGATTTCTAACGCTGAAGATAAACGTCATGTACATACTTGAGAATCATCAACAACGCGAGCCATAACTACATCTTCTTGATAAGGCGTTATGATTTTTGGTCGGCCTAAGTTGTCACTTTTAGGACGAAATGAACCCCTTTCCCCTAAATTCCGAAACAGATATTTAAAGGTGTGGTCATTAGGTTGTAGCCTGTTTATATATAAATTAAATAGCAATCATATCTCTCATATTGATATTAAAAAAATTATGCCTCAGCATTTGGGGCTTTTCAGTTATAAACCAAAATAAACTAGATATTACAAAAGTCAATGTTCATCGAAACAAGACTTATATTTAGTTCTAAAAAGCAATCGTGACGTTTAGCAGTAGTACAAAAGCATTTTGTGGTGTTACATAATCATCTTTTAGCTATTTTTATAAGAATACGCACAAATATCACAACTAGTAATTATAATGCAGCTGATTTGTAAAATCCGATTATCTCGAGACCTGGAATTTTGAAGTTATCAACAAATATAACTATTATTTTTTAACACAAATAGCATTACCTTGAAGAGCAAAAAAGTTAAGCGCAAATGTATGCCACATATGTGACATACGTGGCGTTTTCTATCAGCTACATCAAATTATGTATCAAATTATCATTCATTATTCTTAAAAGCCCTCAGTTATAAATTCTCAACTTAAACACACCCTGTCTCCTTAATATTATATAACATTTTATTAAAGCAAGTTGGCTTAAACGTAAGATGTGTAGACTCATCTGTTTTTTTTTTTGTACAATTACTTAAGGACCACCTTGTATGTTTGCCAAGCCGCAAGAAAATCGAATGAATGGTTTTAGTTAAGAAAGTGTTAAGATACCTATAATACTAGAAAAAATAATAAAAACTAATAAAAGCTTTGTTAAATACACATCTCTTATCAAGTGTTTGATTTGTTTTTTGATGATTTTAAATTAAAAGAATGGTTTCATTTAAAATAATCAGTGAATTTAATACAAAATTTACAGCCCAACCCGTTGCTATAACAGAGCTTAATATTTTCCAGTTTCTTTTTATGTTCGACAATTATAAACAAATCAAGAAAACATTTTTGTCATTGAATATATTAAATATAAATATACCAAAATTATAATTCCATTTTTTTTAATTTTAGTTTCATTTTGCCAAGATAATTTAGTTCTTAATGACTGCGCCATCATTTCGTCTACTTTTTCCGGATCTTACTTTAGGTCGACTTTTAATGGTTTCAACCTTTAGAATTTTTTTTATAAACATAGATTACATTAAACATTGTTTATTATGTTTTTATATTAGTTCTATGAGTTTGTTTTGTGACCCCTACCTGTTTAATACTGTTTGTACTTGTCGTGGCAAATATTTTAAACCAAATTTTCTTTTGTAGTCTTTACAATTATTTACATATAAAGGTATACTTTTTTTTATTTATAAAGTGTTAAATTATGTTAATGATATACTCTCTATCGCCATTTGTTACAACTGCAATCGTTTCGTACAGTACTAAGTTACTCTTTTCATTCTCTCCGAAATTCTGCCTTTCTAGTTTGTGATTTCTTTAGACAATTCTAGATTCGAAATATCAATTGATTTTTATTTTTTAAGCTTCTTTGTTTATGTACCGTGCCGAGCAAACCTGTTAATTGATATTTTCCTATTGGCTTTCAGAATCTTGTAGTATTTTCAAATTCAGTTTTGTATAAAGTTTTAATTCACGTACTTTAAATTCCATCTGTGTAGGGTTCTAATCTACTTATTAAAAATCATAAAAAAAAACATTGTAAGTATCTTTTGGAATAGATTAAGCATTCAAATGTTGTTTTGCTCATCCCAAATGGTGCCTTAAAATCGTAAATTGGAATAAACAAAAAGTGAATCATTTGATTGCTTTGAACACTGTTTCTAGGAGAATTAAAAATGGAGATAAACATTTGCCAGATGCTTCTAGGCCCAACCAATCGCTCGCTAGGTAAGAATTATGAAAGGGGGATGCTGTTTGGGATCCAAGGTTGTGTGAATTAGATCGCGGAGATGAATTTTTTTAAAATCATTCCCGAATAAGATCTTGAGCAATCAGGTTGAATTTATGTTAGCGGCTTTTCTCCTTATTGGAGAAATTGGTTTATTGTTTGAGTGTTTTAAAACATCTTTATCTTTGGAGATCAGTTCTATCTTTGGGCAGTGGTGTTAGTGACAGTATGCAGTCAAAATAGTAAGAAGTTAATCAAAAGTAAAGATTAATTTAGTACATAATGGGTCATCTTTAATTGTAGTGGGTATGGCTAAAAAAGTCCACACAGTAAAAACTTAGTTACTTTTTTATGTATACTACAACAGCAGACAATAACTATGCTGAAAATTTCAATGATGGTGATCTATGTAGGGGGGAAAAATAGTTGTCATTTATATTTTTCTTTTCATGTACTTAGTGCAGTGCTACTGTTTTTTGATTGGGGTATGTCCCAGTAATTTTTTTGCATATTTTGATCACTACTGTTTTTTTTTATATACAACACTAAATTTAGTATGTAGATTGTAAGAATTTCTAGAAATAAATCATCATCAGATATTGGAACATGGACCATGGAACATCCTCCAAAGAGGTGAAGCGATCACCTAAGCACGGAGGCTGGTGTATGAAGATAGAACATGCAATTTGAAAAATAAAATTAAAATGGAAAATCTAAATCATTAGACACAAATACGAAACATGAAATAAGATCATTGCAGATTAGAGACTATGGATATAAGCGACAAGAAATGCGATTGTCAAACTTAAAAAAAGGCTTTTTGCTAATATTGGATGTCCTAAAGCTAGTAAAACGAATATAAATTAATTTAGGCCGGACTTTTTTGTTGTACACTGTAAATACTGTTAGCATTTTGGGCTGTTCGTGATCATTTCTTTAGTCGTTTTGTCAGTAGCTCTTTAAATAAAAAAATGCAAGTTAAATTATTTTCAAGCAATTCTTTTATAATGGACACTTCAGGATTCTCCCAGCTTTTCCTCATTAATGAAGATATTTCTTTTTTATTAGATACACTAATCTGACACTATCTTCTAGGTAACACTTTAAAAAAACACGCTTAAATATTATAGAGATTATGACAGAGATACGGTTTCAAACAACTCGAAAATATAAATCTGAATATTCGGCTGTCAACTAGTTTTGATGAATGGCGTTTCCCATTTCTGTAATTAAAAATGGACTTATTGATGTAACGTTTTTCTCTCTCTTTCGCTCATTATTATACTTTTAAAGACCAAAAGAAATGATTATAGCTAACTAATGACCGTCCAATGACATCGTGTAATTAAACAGAAGAAAAATAGTTTTTTAACATAATAAACATCTCATACTTCATGATTTTTGATCAGTGCCGTAGATAGAAAAAATCTTTTATAAAATCAACATAAAAATATTTATTTTGTATTAATGTGTGCAAGGTCTTTTGTCTAAAACAAAAACATTGTTTTTATTTTCTTAAGATTTAGCAGCAAAATAGTATGTTTTTGTATGTATCTACAAAGGTAAAGACATGAAAAATTTTTACTACTAGGTACTAATTAAAGATTAATAAAATGTGACGCAAAAGTAGTAAATTTCGAAGGAAATACTTTTAAGAATAATACGAAGAAGAGAAAAACTTGCTTATCTCCATGTCATCATCATCATTCTGACTTTACAACTCTGCGTAGGTCCTACCCTCCTCAAGAATTTCTCTCCAGTTGTCTCTATCTATCGTCTTAATCTGCCAAGCACGTATTCTCATATTTCTCATGTCTTCATCGATGTTTCCAAGGAACCTTGTTCTGGGTCTTCGTCTCCTTCTCTGACCAATGGTTCTTATCCATGTCAACATCAAAAAAGTGTGTCCTTTCGCAAGATCTTCAACATCGTCGTCACGGGAATATTATTAAGTAATATCAAGAGTTGCAAAAAAAGCAAAGGCACAGAGCAAGATAAGAAAGAAGTACAGATAAGAAAGAATAATATTATAGTTATGGAATGCAATTTTTAGATTCCTCATGTCTATCGTCTGTTTTCTTTGTAAATTGTAGAAAGTACAGATTTGGCAGTTTCCTGTGAGAAACAGTTTTTGGATATGTTACCACTAGATACAGTAAAACCAATTTTACGTTTGTTTAGAAAAAACACTGTTTTGTTCTCTTACTGATGCTCTTTTAAGAGGAGATTTTTTTTTCATGAGCTAAAGGAATTTGAGCAAAACACATTCATTTCTTGCATGTTGCTATCTGTTCCGTCAATTTTATTTACCACGCTTCCCAGGAAGGAGATACATAATGCTTTTATTTCAATTTTATTCTGATAATTTATTTTTATTGCGCTTGTTTTGGTATGCCGCTCAATCTAGAGGTTTTGTCCTGATTATGTTGCTTATTTGAGGTGGTACAGGATATCATCAACAAACTCCGAATACTCCAGCTTATCGGATAAATTCTATTTTATACCTGTAAAATATTATAAACAAAACGAATGTAGATTCAGGAATAGACGAAAAGGACTTCATAAAAATATCGGAAAGGAATAATAACTGTATATAAAAAAAAATATAAATTTTGATCAAATATTTGTTAAATTTATCGACTGTTTATGCTTCTCTGGCATTTTTACACATTTCCCAGGGCATTTGATGAGGTCTGGCATACTGGCCTCCTCTATACAATCAGAAAACTTCTACCTGTTGACCGTTTCCTGATTTTCCAATTCTACCTACAAAACCGACAATTCTTCGTGACTCAGTATACAGAATACTAAGTACAAGCGTCTGTCCTATCCAGGCTGGAGTTTATCAGGGCAGTGTGCTTGGAGGTAGTCCTGTATTGACTCTCCATCGACTCCAGAGAATTCTAAACGTTATCTAGCAGTAGCTAAAGGCCAGTGCTTGGGCATGTCCTGTACCTTTTATACTTTTATACACTACCGATTTACCAACGACAGTTAACTCCACCATAGCCACATACACTGATGATACCGTCATTTTGACATCAGACCTCAATCCAATTGTCACTTCACATCGACTCCTTCTTCTTCAAGTGCCATCTCCGCGGCGGAGGTCGGCAATCATCATAGCTATTCGGACTTTTGAGACGGCTGCTCTGAAAAGTTCATTTAATGTACATCCGTACCACTCTCTCAGGTTGCGCAGCCATGACATTCTACGCCTCCCTATGCTTCTCGTTCCTTGGATCTTTCCCTGCATAATCAGTTGGAGCAAGGTGTATTTCTCTCCACGTGTAATATGTCCGAGATATTCTAATTTTCTTGTTTTTATTGAATTTAAACTTTCCATTTCTTTGTTCATCCTTCCCAGAACCTCTTTGTTTGTGACGTGTTCTGTCCATGATATTTTCAGAATTCTTCTGTACACCCACAGCTCAAATGATTCCAGTTTTTTCATTGATGTCGCATTCAAGGTCCAAGATTCCATTGCATAAAATAAAGTCGAAAAAACATAGCACCTCGCCAACCTAACTCTTAGTTCCAGTTTTAAATCCCTGGTTTTAAATCCCTGGTACATAGAACCATCGACTCCAGAGAATGCTAAATGATATTGAGCAGTGGCTAAAGAAATGACGCATCAGAATAACTGAAAGTAAGTCGGTACACGTTACATTTACAAACCGCAGAGACAACTGTCCACCAGGAATCCCTAACAATTAGCAACTTCAAATAAGATGCCAAATACCTGTGTATGCCTGGACAAAAGAGTTACATGGAAAAAACATATCTTCACAGAAAAGAAGCATCTGTGATTCACACTCAGCAGAATACACTGGCTTATAAACCGTAAATAAACAACTGGACAATAAGCTCCTAATATAAAAGGTAATCATAATGCCTCTCTGGAGTTATGGTCCATAACTCTAGAGTTCAGCTTCTAAGTTCAACATCCAAATATTAGATTTCGAAGATTTCAGTCCAAAGTGTCACGCATGATTACCAACCCACCATGGTACATCCCACTTTGCAATATTGCGAAAGACATCAAAATGGTGACGGTTAGAGCTGAAATTAGTAGTTATTCCTGGAACTATGCCCTACTCTCACTCAGACACCCAAACGTGTTAGCAGCGGAATTAATGACCGATCCAATTGCCAGACGTAGACTCAAACGCTTTGTTTTTAATGACCTACCTAACAGATACTAAAGTAAAGTGAAGTGTAGTGAATACCAATCCCTTCGTTAAAATAACAGTTTTAGTTTAATATAATTGTTTAGAATATCAGTGGATTGTTCCTTAATTGTTTGTTAGTCAGTTGTCAAATCATTTACTTATATTATCGTTAGTACAGATTGTAAATTTATTGGGATAAGAAAAAACATTATCGACTCTTCTCAGTAATTTTCGATGTAAACCAGAAATGTCTTTATAATATTTCTCTCCAATATTCTTCTCAGTTAATCTAGTAAGGTATTTTAATGGCACATCCAGGCATCTAAAATATCTTATAATGAAAGTAACGCCACTGACTGTTTTCAAACGTAATTTACTCTCTATTTCCATTGTTAAATCTTTTGGTTTGGCTAAAGACACCGTGTTTCATTTTTTAATTAATTAACCCGGTAAAACAAATGAGTTTTAAGATTTCTTCTTGCGTTATCTTTTGTTTTTCGGGGCAGGCGTCCGGGTCTCTACGTAATTAATAACATTTTTATCCCGAAGAATAATCTGGGGGAAATTGTTTTACACAAAATTTTTTGTCGTTTATATTATTTTTTAAGATAATCCTTTAAAACCGTTACTGGGCGAGTTTGAGTATTTTTCCAATAAATCTGGAAAGAGTTCACTAAAGGGTTGGTATTAATTTTGCAGATTATGATTTGCAGAAGTATTTACTAAAAACTTTATATAGATGTTTTTTAAAATAACGCAAACCAACAAAAAAATTTTGAATTTAAAGGGTTAAAAACTTTTTTTAATTTAATACCTGATTTGTATCGATTTTTAGCGCTGAAACCAAATCTGGTCTTACTTTTTTTCTCTTAGTTTAAAATCCCTATACGATATATGGTAAAATTAATAAAGCTCTATGTTAAATCACAATCATGGTTTTTATTTACAGTAGGTTACTTTAAATAATGATACAGAGTAGTAATATAGGTCTCACCAGTCAGATGGAATTGGTTTGTACTTCCTTTTTCTTTTTTCTTTGAAGCTACTTGTGCAGCTTTTTCTGAGATAAGTCGCTTGTAAAGCTTCTCGGTGAAATAACCAACTGTAGTCTGCTTTTCCCAAAATTTCCGGAAAGTAATTAAGATGACTATTCAAATAGTGAACTTTCTGGCATATCAAACTTACTTACTACTGGCATAGTATCATATTCTGGGTTTTTGTATTTTCTAAGAATTTTGTAACGATTTGCTTGAATAACACCATGCTTCCTTCTCGTTCATAGTCATTGTGATTTCAAAGTTAATGTCGAACATCATTTTTCGAATGTCGGGTCCTACAAAGACGCCATCTTTAAGTTTAGTTTCTGAAAGGTTTGGGGACTTTTGGCCGAGATACTTGAAATAAAGTCCATCTTTAGACAATACCTTTACAAACTGTTTCATGAGACCTAACCATACATGCAGAGGTGTTAGGAGAATATTTTTAGGATCTACAAAGTTTTTGAGGAGAATGTTCATTTCGCTGGGTTCTAAAGACTCCCTCAAAGGCCAGTTCTTTCTGCAGTAAGGTCGATCCCCAGTTCTAATGTCACATTCACACAAGAAACATGGAAATTTGGTAAAACGATCTTGTTGACCAAGAAGAGTGCATGTTACTTTTAAATCGCCATATATCGCCACTTTCATATGAACAGAATGGCCAAAAGCTTTCTTCTTCTTCTTCAAGTGCCCTCCGCTACGGAGCTTGGCAATCATCATTGCTATTCGTATCTTTGAAGCTGTTGCTCTAAATAATTGGTTAGATGTGCACTGGAACCAGTCTCTTAAATTGCGCAGCCAAGATATACGTCGTTTCCCCAAGCTTCGTTTGCTCTGAATCTTTCCTTGGATAATTAACTGGAGTAATCGGTACTTTTTCCCTCTCATCACATGATCAAGATATTCCAACTTTCTTCTCTTGATGGTGATCAACAGCTCCTGTTCTTTGTTCATTCTTCGAAGAACTAGACTAGTTGTTATTTTGTCTGTCCAAGATATTTTCCAAAAGCGGTAGACGCATAAATGTTGCCATTGTATATAATTTTTTTTAACTAGCTTTGGATATACATTTGGATATACATTTATATGCTGGTTCCAACTTCCAACAAGTTCTTTTCTTTTAGTGTAGAACCAAGCAATTCAGCTTTTTCTTTTGTTAATTTAAGATTCCTTACGCAGTCGTTAAGCTCGATCTGCGTAAACAGTTTGGGCTCTATATTTTCTGTAGTACATTGGAACTCTTCATCATCTTGCTAATCTAGCTCTGACTGTTTATCAGAAAATATTTCAGTTTCAAAAGAATTCAAATCATTTGGAGGTTCTGGTACCGGCAAATCTACGTCGTCCTCTACTGGCCGGATGGCGGACATAAGGTTAGAGTAGCTTTTTGCTTTCTTCTTTTTCGAGATATGGCTAGTAATATCGATATTGCAAAAGTAGCAATCATCAGTGTGGTTTTTAGGCTTCCTCCATACCATAGGAACAGTAAACTTTTTTCACTTTTTTGACCATTTTCTAAGATCTTTAACACACCTTAACATACAATAACATATCTCATACTTTATACGGGGCCCAAGATTTATCCTGATCAAGTTTAGTTCCAAAATATGAGAAATGAACCTTTATTACAAAGTCTTTTTTTTTAATAACAAACTTACCACAAATATAACAAAAATTGTCAGCTGAGTTCTTACAACCACGATTAGACATTTTAGAAAGTGAAGTTAGGTTGACAGTAAACAAAACATTAGCTATGAATGAATAGTATATGTGTTTCAGGAGTGTTCAAAAGCCAACTCTTCTACATCCAGTCCAAGTTATTTTATAATTCCATTTGAACTATATAAAAGCTGTATACTTCTTTTAAAATCACAAAATTTATTAAATTTAAGAGTTAATGTTAAGAAATGGTAAGTGATATAGCTTAATAAGTGCCATATTTGGGTTTAGCACCCTATAAACTACAAGAATAAGGTCTTTTAATTAAAAAGTTATTGTTTGGCTAATTGTCTTCTCTCAATCTAAATCAGAAAAAAGAAGTAACAAGTTTGTTCATTACTGGCCTGTGTAATTTGTATTGATAATATTAAGAAGAGTAGTAGTCTGGTCACTCATTCATTGATTCGGCATATCATTCTTATTCAGTATGCTTTAACACACTAGAAAATCGGAATATACAGATAATAAGAGTGTTATTGAAGACACCAAATCCTTAAAGTTTAATCCTTATAGTACAATCTAGTTTAAATACAAATAAGTAATTACAAGTGTATCTTTTTATGTCGTTTCACCTTTTTGAAAATTTTCATGAAGCTTAGCTTGCTTTAGCTTGTCAAAACTTTGTTGAAATCTAATAAAACAAGCAAACCTTAACACAAAAATCACGATGGTTGTTGACACCTTCCTTGATAATGTTATAAATCGATATAATAACTTGTATTACACTCTTCATGTGGTTTTCTGATTCCAATTAATCGTTTTTGTGAGAGTGCTTAAAATCGATGCTTTTAAAAATTACATTCAAACAATAATTCGGTTTAAAAGATTCGAATAAAATCGGATTTTTTGTAACCAGTTACATCATACATCACAGCAATGATTTGACAAAAGTCAGCTCTATCCCATTCCCAGCATATGATACTTTTTTGTTGGGAAAATAATGGGCACTGCGTAAGTGTTGCTTTTTATTCCGCTATAACCCCTGCGCGATTAAATTATAAACGATCCAAAAAACAGCAGCTCCGAAACGCGTACGGCGTTAGGGGTCAAAATCAATCGACTAAACACAGCTGGTCTTTGAAAACTAAAATATTACATTAGCGCTATGACTGGCGCGTTTTACCCTAGTTTTTTGGAGTTCGTAATTATAGGTTAGACTTTGTGCAAAGTTTGAATCAAAGATCCACATAAATAGGGCTGTATTATTACTCAATCTGATGTCTTCACAGGATGAGGCTAAATGTTTCAATAATATTTGCCCTTAAAAAAATATATATGAAATGAATAAATAATTACAATAATGTGAAATTTGACATAAATATGAAGATACAGGTTAAGTATTTATAATATAACCCCATTGTATGCATGTCTTGATGGGCGCACGTGCAGTAAGGAAGTTTGTTATGATTCTAAACTGATTTTTGCTTGTACCTACTTGCATCTCGGGAGAGCCAGTGAGGATTCACGACTACAAGCGTTTCTAGCCGATGCTAATCGAAGTTTTGAATATGCGTTCGATGTTTTGAATAAATCTCACGGATGAAACCTAAGAAATATTCAGAAATTTGGGCAAATCCAATAAGCTTGTACAAAATAGTTCTAAATCTTTAGACATCTACTTAAATAACTAATATAATTTCATGAATTCATTGATATTGAACCAATTTGGACAAAAAAAACAAGTATATATTTAAATCAATTTTAAATAAAAATAAAATCTAATTCCTTTTATTCCGATATACTCTGTGTGAGTACTAGAAAGCAATTCGCTAATGATTTTTGCTTAGTTGAGGAGATATGTTGTGGAATGCAATTTTTAGATTCCACATGTCTCTAATAACATCTTTATCAACGTCTGTTTTGCCTTGCAATTTTTAAAAGGCACAGATTAAAGCAAAAATCTGAATTTGGTTTCAAAAATTAGTTTACGGATTTTAAATCAGATGTCGCTATTTGCGTCCATACGAAGCCATGTTAGAGTTGCTTCCTAAGACAGAAAAGATTTATTTTCACGTTCAGACCGACTGTGAATAGCCCTTTTAGGGCGAAATACGTATAAGCAAATACACAGACGCACTATACGTGAAATCAAATCCTAACTGTCTTTTTCCTTTTAAAATCTAATTATTTCGATTTTTTATTCAATAAACCAATACGAATTTAAGAAAATGCCACTGATTAAGAAACAATAATTGAAAATTGGAATTGATATTGATAAAAAATATGAAAAATATTCAAAACATCGAACACGTATTAAAAACTTCAAAAACGATATGCAAACTCAAACGATATGCAAGTCTTGCTTGTGTTCTCCGGTGTTTTAGTTTTATCAGTGAGAGTTATGTTGTATTCGGATTTAGGATTTTATCTGGCCGTGGATGGTGGATTTTTGGCACTTTTATGACTGGCTCTCAACCGAAATATTTTGTAGCTGATTGTCTTCTGCCAATTTCATCAGCTCTTTCATTACCAAATATTTTATGACTACCTAGCACCTATACCAGCGTGATACTACGTTTTGCCAGTCTATAGAGTTCTTCTCAGCATTTCCATTATAATCTAACTTCTACTAAGGGAATCCTAAAAGCCTCAAGAAGACGATGCAATTTAATTAATAAGGACAACAAAAACTCCTGGGATTATGGTCAATGTCTGGGCGTTTTAAAACTCTAGTTTTTAAGGTGAATTATTTTTCTATGGATATGAAATGGATGTAAAATATTTTTTAGATAAAAAACTATCTTATACAACTCACGATTAATTTTGACATATCGTAACATACTATAAGACTACTAAAACTAAGATAGTTTTTGCTGAACCATTGAATCTTCGGTCATTTGCCAAGTTTAAATGGTTTTATCACTTGGATTATGTTATTGGTTTTAATTGTCTCTTTATCATAATGCAACTATGGATATATATATATATATATATATATATATATATATATATATATATATATATATAGAAAAGAAAAGAAATTTAATCTTTGCAGATTAGTTAAATAGTAAACTCTTAAATATTGGGGAAATCTGCAAGAAAGATTTCTTTCTTGAAGATTTCCCCAATATTTAAAAGTTTACTATATATATATATATATATATATATATATATATATATATATATATATATATATATATATATACATATGGCTTTGGCTTTGAATTTGCGGTTCACCTAATTTACTATCAGAGGGAGGTCTTTGGACTTCTTGTTACTTCGTATAGATGTCGCGGCTAGCGTACCTGGCTGTTATTTTGGTTATAATAACCAAATACTAGACTGCATTTCATTTCAGTTGAACTTCCATAGGTGCTCCTGATGATGAGTTGAATAACTCGAAACACGTGTAGAGCAATGGTGGAGTTCCGATTGAAATGAAATGCAATCTTTTACTTTCATATATATATATATATATATATATATATATATATATATATATATATATATATATATATATATATGTATATATATATATGTATATATATAGATCTAGCGGTTAATGTGGGCCCCGTAATAAAACGGTATTATACTAACTCCAGGAGAATATACACCGTGTATATTATTATCTGGGTAGCGCTTTATGTAGACTCCGACCAACACGTAGGATTAAATGAACTCCGTAATAGGGTAAAACACTTTTGGGATCCGTATGTATTCTTCCCCGTACACAACTAAACTCCTCCGATGTTGCCAATAATTTGATTAGTCGTAGATTTTTAAATTTTACAGCAGGTACGTTTTGGAACTTGAAATTTATTTAAATATCAATCAATTTATTCATCCCGAAATTTCACAAATACTTGGTTAATGTAGTTAAATATTTTATGGTGGTAATTTATATTACTTGCTTTAATTATTTTTAAACTTAAGTTAGTGTCTGTTATAAGCTTGGAAAGGGCAATTTTTATGTATTAGTATTTTTTTAATGCATTGACACTGAAAAATTTATTATATAAATGTACGTTCCGATGTTTCGATTGCTACGTTTTATGATGTACAATATTTGTTTCATAAAGTAGTAAAATTTAAATTATAATAATTTGTAAATCAATCTTAAAATTATAATTTTTTACTGTCTAATTTCAATATTTCAATTTTTAAATGTAGGGAATTCAATATCTTACTATAATACTTTAGTATGTAACTTGTAACAGATACTAAAATAATAAGTAGGCATAACACCTAATTTCGCTTTAACTATAAATGTATCGTATAACGTATCAGTAGTGAGTCATTACTCAGATAAAATATTTCGGTGGCTTTATGGTAATTTGATTATAGCCAACATATCTATTACAATTATTACATATAATATGTTCGGTTGTTTTAAAAAATACTTTGTCGCTTGTAAATTTTGTATCTTTCGTTATCAGACATACGAGTATTTTATTTTTAATTTAGAAGTAAATATATGTATAATATTCTTTATTCTGTCACTTATTTTAAATATGGTTCACTTATATTCTTCTTGCTTATTTATTTTTATGCGTAATACTTATAACGTACGTAATAACGTACCCGTTGTTGCAAAAGGCAACAACGGGTACGAAAGATATCAGGTATCAGGGGTGGTATTTGTCAATCTAAATGCCGCCTACGACACATTAAATTAGAGGACATTTCTCCAAAAACTGTATGACAAACTGTAAACATCGTTTTATCTGCGTATATCTACAGAACAGAAGATTTTTCGTATCATTCAATGGTAATATGGAGAACGCAGACAAACGGTCTCGCTTGGGGTAGCGTAATGGCACCTACACTGTATTACATTTACACAAATGATCAACAAATACCAGTAGATACTAGGATTTTCATGTAGACCATACATTGCACAACCAAAAACTTTTGTTGCTGGAGTGGAAAAAAATCTAATAGATGCCTTAAATATAATAAAAATGAACTACGATTTAATTTTAAGCCAAACCCCGAATATCTTAGGAACGCTCCTTCAATTTTCCCAACACAGGCGCTTTCACAAAACTGAACATCCAATAGTGTGATGAAATCCTTGAACTCTGAATTTCCTATAAATACCTTGTAGATAGTTTATATCGCACGTTGTCAATCACAGAATCTTGTTTACAACTAAAAGGCAAACTAAGGACCAGAAATAGTATGCTCCGCAAGCTTGTCAGCTAAAAATGGGGCGCACATCCTTTCACCCTTAAAACGTAAATGCTTGCACTTTTCTTCTTGCTTAACTGTCTTTTTCCTTTTATTTCGATATACTCTGTACGAGTACTAGAAACCAATTCGTTAAGGATTTTTGCTTAGTTGAGGAGATATGTTGTTCAATGCAATTTTTAGATTCCCCATGTCTCTAATAACAGTTTTATCAACGTCTGTTTTTCCTTGCAATTCTTAGAAGGCACAGATTAAAGCAAAATACTGAATTTGGTTTCAAAAATTAGTTTACGTTTTTTAACCAAGTTTGACATCTTGGCGTCTATGCATGTATCCGATCTACCTTAAGCGATTTATTTTCCTAAACAATATATTTATAAGAGCTTTCTTTATTTAGTATGTGTTCTTATTCTACACGGATTTGTAGAAATATGATAATGAGGTTAAAAAAGTTTTCTTATTATTTTTCTTTCAAATATTCGGAGTTCTTCCTTATTTGTTTTAGTCATTGTCCATGATTCGCATTCATGTATTAAAATAGGTCTTAAGTGAATTATGCTCTGTATTGAATTGCTTTCTTCTGTTGATTCGCTTGTATTTGGTTTTTATTTTGTTGATTTTAAGTAAAACATTGTTCGTGCTCTCTTCACTTTGTTGAAGATGTCGTTTGCGGAAAGAGTTTCTTATAAGATCAATATCATTAGCAGATGCTAGGACTGCTTTGTACCTTGAGCCATTAATGAATTGCATTTTAAATAGACGTTATTTCTATTTTAGTAAGCTGTTCATTAAATTTTTGAATATTTGAATCGAGAATCTGTATTTTATTCAACTGTTTTATAACACAGAGTTTCTTGGCGCCTATCTTCATCTCTGTTTTTTTTTTGTTTAGCGTATCACTATTTTTCTTCCTATGCCGTCCCCATTAACGGAGGTTGGCGACCACATTTCTAAAAGTATCTCTGTCTTTTCCAAAGTGGAATAATTCGTCTACAGTCATCTTTGTCCCGTCACGAATATTTCGCAGCCATGACTTACTCTTTCTACCTATTCCCTTTTTGCCATCGACTCTACCCTGCATGATGGCCTGCAGAAGACTTTATATTCCTTAGTATGTGTTCCAGGTATGCAGTCCTGCGTACTTTTATTGTTCTCAACAATTTTTTGTCTCGACCCATCCTTCTCAGCACTTCCTCATTGGTGACCCTGGCAGTCCATTCTCAACATTCTCCGGTATATCTAAAATTCAAAGGCTTGAAGCTTCCTAACTATTTGCGCTTTTACCGTCCATATTTCTACTCCGTACAATAGTTGAGACCAGACGTAACATTCAACAAACCTCAGTCTCAGCGCAGTATTAAGATTTTTGTCACAGAACAATTGCTTGAATTTTAAGAACGCTGCCCTTGCCATTTCTATTCGTACCCTGATTTCTCAGTCTGAATCTAATTCTTTGTTGATGTAAGCTCCCAGATATTTATATTTTTACTCCCGCATCATTATTAAAAGAATTTTGCTGAATGTCGATCTAGGGAATCCGGTGGTATGTACATGATGTTTCCATAACCAACGTTCGAAAATTTGTCTTACTGTAAAGTCATGAGGATTTCACTAGGAAATATAGTGCTGTTTAATAATAATAAAGTTCAAGCAACAATTCCTATATGCACTAACTTGGTACTGATATCTCTGCTCCCCGATATCAGGTAGCAGTCCCGAAAACATTATAACTGCTACACTCATGCTTCCAATTATCCAACGATTAGCCAGTCCAGGACTATACGCCTTATTCTGGTACTGATATTGCTGCTGTCCCTCATAAGTAAATATAATATGCAAGAAAGGTTTTGGCAATTTAATAGGATTTTGTATGTTAGAATATTATTTCTCCGAGGAAGTGAAAAATATCTATTTGCTATCCGGATTTAATTCATAGATTAAATATTAGAATGCTATAAAATAATGCTATTAGCAGCAAAAAACGGTCTGATAGTAAGTAATGAGAAAACTAAATAAATTTCTTTAACATACAAGAGAGAGGACGTAGAGTAGGGCATAACGTAACAATAAACCCATATAATTTTGAAAGATTGCAGCGTTTTAGGTATCGTAGATAACGCTGTCACATAAGAAATAAAATGGAATATTCAGGTAGCTAACTGATGTAAATATAACCCACATAACACTTTTAAATCCAGAAGTCTAATACAAATCCCTAAAATCAGGATATATAAAACAGTGATTAAAGCAGTGCTATTGACTGAAAATGTTACGAGAACGCTGACAAAACAATGTAAGTAAAACTTAGGTATTAATTAGATCAGGATTACTAGAAAAGCCATCAGAATTATTTTCCAACTTACAAAGGTCCGAATACTAACCAATACCGAACCGGAACTAATGCCAAGGTCTAACAGATATATAAAGATAGCAACGTCATACAAGAGACTAAATCTCAACGCCAAAGTTACGCTGGCTACATCCAAAGGCTTTCTAATAACTGCATTGTCAAGTTAAACTGGGAAAATGCCCCGAGAGAAAAAATGCCCTTAGGACGTCAACGAATCAACAGGGGAGGTAACATATGGTCAGATTTAGGAATATTGGGACTACCTATCGACCCATCATATTTATCAACACATGCCTGTACAACCAACTGCTATCCAACCTACAATCAATACTTATCTCTTGGGAACTATCAAATCCATTACATGTAGTCAAACGAAGTAGGCTTAAAAAAAGTTATCTTAGGAAAGGCACTACAGAAATATTGATACATATTTTTAAAACGTTATTTACGTGGCTAAGTTTTCAATAGGAATGAGGAGACAAAAAGCAGAAAAGCCAATAGAACCTTGTTGCATTCTGACTATACTATGACGATAACCTTTACAATATAAACAATACTTGAGGCAACTGTTTGTCTCAATTTTGTCATTCAGAATAATTATGTCTGTATTTTTTAATTTGCTAATTTCCATAGAATCTAAATATATCTTAAGGCCTTTATTTTAATTATACTTTTTTAGTAATGAAAATACGTAGATAGAACCTGGAATATACATTTAACCTTTAATCTCTGGGATAAATCCATCTCCTAAACAATGGCGCCGATATATATTTAGTTAAAATTCTGTGCACTTATTTTAACCGTTTATGTCCTTATCATTCATATATGAGTTGTGACCGATATTACAAACTCATTTACTTTTCACAAAGAGACTCCATATTAACTATACTTATTACTATACAAATCTGATTCGAAATATCGTCGAAAAGTAACAGTGTGTAAAATTATTTTTAATGAAAAGTTAATTAGCCATTTCTTATGGGGTTCAAAAGAAAAGCCTTTACGAAAATTTGAGTACAAATAAGACCACCGTAATCAGTTGTACCCTGGGTAATGAATAATTAATTAATCGGCTAATCAGAATCACCCGGTCAATATGATTTTTGTCAAATCGGTCCTTTTTAGGATCAATTATTCTAATAATGTCTACAAATATTAAGGGCATATCTAGAGATAAAGACACTTTACTTTACTTAACCTTATCAGACATATGCGCTTAGCACAAATGTGACGTATTTCTAGTGCAGAAAATACATAGAGGGCAAAAAATAGTGTATTTGGTATTAAGCTGATCGCTGAAAATCACATAATAAATGTAAAAGTGCTATCTCTGCCGGCAAAGAAGCAAAGAAAAACTTAAAATGAGAGAGGACAAAACCAGTCAGCTGAAGAAACATTTTAACGATGTTGAGCTTGGATCCACTATCTACGTATATAATGAAGAATAGTACGGCACTGACTGAAGATCTGAGCACAAAGCTTATTATAAAATTTGGACCAAAAATACAACAGTTACTGATATTCAAAGTCTTCAGACAAACAAAGCAAAGACAAAGTTGTGGCCTTGCTTAAACCTGACAAAAACCCCAACGACCACAAAAGCTATCGGCCAATATATCTATTTATTTTTTCAGCTATGCAAAATACTTCTGCATATGATCCTTAATATAAACCGATATTAGAAGAAAAACTTCAATTTAAAGATAAAAGTGGCTATATATGACAGGATAGATCATGTTAGGATGTTTCGAAAGAAAAATACTAAGGCGCATCTATGGAGCGGTAAATGAAAACTGTGTCTGGAGAAGACGATACAACTTCGAACTCTATAGGATATACCAGGAACCAGATATCGTAAGACACATAAAGATAGGACGTCTGAGGTGGGTAGGCCATGTAATGCGGATGGAGCAAACCGACCCAGCTAGAAAAACGCTCCTTGATAGACCTATTGGTCAAAGAAGAAGAGGAAGACCCAGAACAAGATTCCTAGATAACATCGATGAAGACATGAGAAATATGCAAATACGTGCTTGGCGGAGGAAGGCGATGGATAGGGACGACTGGAGAAAAATTCTTGGGGAGGCTAGGACCCACACAGGGTTGTAAAGCCAAAATGATGATGATGATCATGTTCGTTACACATACTAAATCTTGCCCAACACAGCGAAGACGCATATGAAAAATATCAGACATGAGGAGTGGTATTTGTCAATCTAAATTCTGCTTACGACACCTTAAATTAAAGCACATTTCTCCAAAATCTATGTGATATCCCCTTAGGTAATAAACTCACTTGTATTATCCGCGTATGCCTACACAACAGAAAATTTTCCGTATCACTCAATGATAAGAATAGAAGATGAAGATGGAGAACGTAGTAGAACGGTCTCCTTTGGGGTACCGTAATGGCACCTACACTGTATAATATTTACACAACCCATACCAGTAAATACTAGGACTTTTATTTTGTAGACGATACATCTATTGTTGCACAACCAAAAAATTTTGTTGCTGAAGTGGAGAAAAATCTAAATATCATATCTTAAACACAATAAAAATAGATTATAAATTAATTTTAAGCCAAACCCTGGAAAAAGTCAGGCGGGCTCCTTCAATGTCCCTAACAGAGACGCTTTCACAAATTTGAACATATACCTGAACCAATAGTGTCATGAAATCCTTAAACACACTTTGTACTTCACAGAACTTTGTTTAAAACTAAATGCAAAACTAGAACCAGAAAAATAATATTCTTCGCGAACTTGTCAGCTAAAAATGGGAAGCACATCCTTCCACTCTTAAAACGTAGACGCTTGAACTCTATGCTTCTGCTGCCGAATATACCTTGCTTGTATGGGTGATATCAATACATACTTAACACGTAGATTTAGCTATAAATTAGTCAGCCAAATTCAGCGGATATTAAGACTCACATCCATATATAAGCTCTACAATATCGTAGTTATCAATCCACATAATATCCGAAGATAAGTAGCTAGAGAACAAAAGAAACAAAGTCTAGATTCGTAACATCCACTCCACGAATAACAACCCATTTTATGACTAGAATCGAGGAAAAACTAGCTAGACCAACACATCTGCAAGACATACAAAAAAAAATAAGCTGCTTCTCGCCATCTGAACCCTCGAAAGGAACTTCCTTATGGTAGTTATCTTCCTTAAATCTGCAATGAGGACTCTTGCCTTCAAACACCGGTTAACCTGTGTGAATCTGGGGTGATACAAGATTCATTACACTTTCTTAGTTGACTTTGCCATTCCAATCGCTCTTTTCTGAAGGGACAAGGTTTAATTATTTGAACTAAACATGTAAAGTACAGTCAGTAAGCTATTACTTATATTGATCATTGCAAATTTGACACTAACTACACTTATATTGACTACATATTACCCCTAAATAGGAGATAAAACATTCAGTATGTAATATGGGTGTAAGTATGTAATATGGGTGAAGTGGTATAATTGTTGTTAGATAAATTAAGCATTCTTCTTTTTTTTGTGCACTACTATCCATTTTTACACAAAAATATTTATTTTAGCACTTCAGTATTTATTTTGAGATAACCTTCTATCCAGAATTATCTGTAGTACACAGATAAAACAAGAAATAAAATAATAAAAAATCTGTATAAAAGATATAAAACAATGGATAAAATAAAAGAAGTTCTTATCTATCGAATTCTTAAATAAAACGTATGAAGACATACTCACGTTAACAAAATACATTAGGAAATTTCCGCATGTGAAAAAAATCCAATTTGGTAACAAAATTCTTTTGTATCTATAAAGCTATTTTTAGAAAAGCACATACCTACCAAAAACAGGTAGTTAATAGTATTCATATCTGTTACACAATGTAATGCGTTTAAATGATAACAAAAATAAGGAGTCCATATAAACCGTTCAGACTATACGCGAGAAGTATACAGCTTATTGGCAGAGTTGCCAAACTATCAGAGCTTACTTAAACCGATATACCTATGGTTCCAATATACAATGAAAAAGATCTGAACGACCCCTATAAGATATACACGTGAACTAAGCAATATACATTCATGATACAGGGGTACTTAAGGACTCCACAAAATTTTTAAAAATTATGAAACTATACATGTTGACGAATCGACAGAGCCAATATTATAGAATGGTCAAGTGAGCTCCGTATATCGGTGTCGACTTGACCACGGAGCTCACTTGAACCTGAATTTTAACATGGGCAGAGTCCACTTTATGCCGTAGATATATATATATATATATATATATATATATATATATATATATATATATATGTACATATATATATATATATATATGTATATATATATATATATATATATATATATATATATATATATATATATATATATATATATATATATATATATATATATATATGGAATTTTGAAAATTATTTAAGGACGAAAATCTTACTAGGGTAATTGTTTATTTGTATTGGAGTTTGTATTTGTATTGTTTTCGCTTTAATTGATGAAAATACATCGTAATAAATTTTAAAGTACCGATTTTAAACAAAGTGAAACAGGTTTTTTTTTAATTTATAACTGTTTTCGCTTAATTTGAATCCTAGTTTGAGCTCTCACGTAAAAATGGGATTTTGTCATCTACCATTTATCATATTTTGGGATCTGCAGCTTCTGTAACTGTTTACGCATTATGTCGACAAAAATCAGATGTTGGTTTCTTAGCTCTTTATTTTCATGCTGTTCTTGTTAAATATGGTACAACGTTTTTCGATATTTGGTTTTGAGAAGCGAACTATAATTGTTCAATCAAAAAGTAGAATTCCGAAGATTTCTTGGTTGTCGAAACCAAAATTCTAATTTTTGTTTAAATCTGTGCCTTATATAATTTACAAGGCAAAACAGATGATGAAAGGATCGACATGGGGAATCTAAAATTGCATTTTACGGCATATGATTCATCTAAGCAAAAACCTTTCGTGAACTGGTTTCTTCTACTCATAAACAGTAAATAAAGATAAAGAAAAGACAGTTAAGACTTATTTCACGTGTAGTGCGTCTGCTTATTCTCTGCAGAGTTGCTCTAGTGAGTCCTGCTAGGACGAAATACTCATAAGCAGCGAATAAGCAGAGGCACTATACGTAAAATAAAATCTTAACTGTCTTTTCTTTATAGTTGTTCATTTTAACTTTAGCATATTTTTTGTATAGACTTGTGCTTGCATAGATTTGAAATGCGATGTGCGACTCTGATATACTCTTTTATGCAGACGACGCAATATCGATAGCCCGAGATAAAGATAAACTACATAGACTAGTTCAAAATTCAACATAAGAGCAAAAAAATAATTTAATAGAAGGGTCTCAACTAAGAAAACCAAAATAATCTTAGTACGTAAAAAACCAAAGAGAATTAACTTAGGGATTGATGGCATAAGTATTGAACAAGTAATTGAAGTAAAATACATTGGGATTAAACCATCTAGTTATGAAGACGTGGAGAGAGAAGTAAAATATCAGGTACAAAAGCAGTACAAGTACAAAAAATAAATATATTGGTAGGATATCTTAGTAGTATTATATGTTATAATGTTATTGTATAATATTGTTATAATATACAGTTATTGATTATATATTATTACACTTTATAAATGTTATTTATTTTTACTTATATTTGCTTAGACATCTTGTGTAGGAAATATACCTAATACAGAAAAATCACTGCAAAATATACCTATGTGAAACTTTTAACAAAATCAGAGAAGAACATCAAATAGAAAAAAAGAGAAGAGTTAAAGTGGGATGCATGACTGTATATTGCAACTCATGGAAGAAAGAAGAAGAAATTCTCAGAAATTGTTCAAAGAACAACAAGAGAATATACAACAATATGTAGAAACAAATATGAACCGAAATACGAAAGGTCAAATAAAATTGGTTAAAAGCATAGTGTAGGGAGATAGAGTTGTTGGAACAAAAACACGATACATTTAATATGGATAAAAAAGTTTAACAAGCAGCTGGTTTTTAGAAATTCAAACAGCTAGCAAACTGCGAAACGAACAGGGAAAGATCATCAGAGGTAAAAATCAAGAAATTTGCTTATGGACCAAATACATATGAGAACTATCTGATATTAATGGGTCCGACCAACCTCCATCCTAGATGTATGTGCAATGATATATAAACAGGTCGGTTTTTGGAATGCAGTGGGTACGAGATTGGCTCTATTTAGCATACAAGTGCTATTTCAACGATGTAGAGACGTGAATTGCGATATTTATGCATGCTTCATTGATAACCATAAAGCGTTCGACACAGTAAAGCATGACAAGCTGATGTGGATATTAACAATAATTGGAATAAAAATCTGTAATCTAAGAATTACTGGAAACAAACATCATCTAGCCATACAGAGGCAGGAGAATCCGATGATATCAAAAACAAACGTGGAGTGTATACTGTTCAACATATACTCTGAGAAAATCTTTCAAAAGCAGTAGAAGATCTTAAAGCACGAATTCGAATTAACAAAGAATACATCAATATCTGACAGATACGAAACCCTCCAGTAGTTAATGAATAGGATCACAGAAGTAAGTCAGAGATATGAACTTTTACTAAATATTAAGAAAACAAAATATATGATGATCTCTAAGAATGAACAGCAATTTGGACAAATCAGTGTAAATGGCCACCGAATAGAAAGAGTAAAAACATACCTACCTTGGTATGGTATTGAAAAGCTATTGAAATGTTATGATTTGTCAATAACCATAAAAGTCGAGTTACTACGGTGTTATATCTTTCCTATACTGTAGGGTAGACTGGGGCTAGTTGTGCCACTTTGGACAAAATAATTTTTAACATTTTTTTCGTAATTTTTAGGGCTGTTAGATTACTTTAATGAGGTACTATTTTTAATTGGGAATCATTATTTGGGAACATCAGCAATTTTTAAGCAATACCTTACAGTATGTAAATAGTTTTACAAAATGCACATATTGTCACAATTTGCCCCAATATGGGGTAAGTTGTGACGAACTTGGGGCAGGTTGTGACAGTAAATATTTTTAAATATAATAAACTTTAGTTGGAGAATAATAACAAAGTTTCCATAATAAATTTATTTTATAGTTAAGTATAGATACATAAATGTTTGATAAATGTTTATGTAAGAAACAAATGTGTAGAAAAACATCTAGTGAATTTAAAGTAAAATAAAAAACTTAATCGCTATCGTCAATTTGTGCTGATTCTACTTGTAGTTCTGAAGAGTGGCAGTTTATACAAACATAATAAAGATCATCTTTTGTGCACTTTACATGAGCCCACCTCTTGCATTCCATACATTGCACCCAGTCTTCTCCTAACCTAGACTTTTTATATGGTCCCATACAAACTAAGCAAAAGTAATCTTCTTCCTCTTCTTCTGAGCTGTCTTCTCTTTTTCTTGTTGCGGTCTCTTTCTTTGGCGCTGCTTTTTTCTTAGGCAACAGTTGTTTTGAGTCAAATAATTTTTTCTTTATTTTATCCTCTTTGCACTTTATTGTTTCCTTCCTCTTTAACTCTTCACTGCGAATTGTCTCCTTGACAGGTGTGCTAGTCAAAATTGCAGATGTTAAGCTCTTGCGTTTTTTATTTTTTCGAGGACCAGCTTTTGGCAGAGGTCTTATATCCATAGGGCTGACAGGCAGAACTTCGGCATGGAATGATCCTGGTAGGTTGGCCTGCGATGATCCTTGTTGATATGGTCCTGGTTGATAGGTATGGGAGGGTCCTGGCTGGTTAGCATAATATGACGACGGTTCAGGTTCATCGAGATGCTGAAACTCTTTAAGCTGCCCAGCACTGGCTTCCTCATTACCATCTACGATGTCAATAGGCCTATTCAAAGGTCGGCGGTCACCAAAGAACACAGAAAGTCTTCTTCATTAAAAATGTTTCTATTGAATTCCCATATTCCTGTAGAACGAAATCCTGCCTGAACATTTGTTGGTGTTACAGCTTTAGGTAATGCTGTTTTCACTATACTTGGGATGTCATAAATTGAGACTGTGTTTCCAGGATGAGATTTCATCCATCCACACATGGCGTCGTTTAAAAACTTCTTAAATGGACCAAAAACGGAAACATCCAGTGGTTGAAGTCTATTTGTTGTATGGGGAGGGAACGATAAGAGAGTAATACCGTGCTCTGTACAATAGTCAAGGACTTCGATATATAGGTGAGCACTGTGGTTGTCTAACAGAACTAAAACCGGTGATTTCTTTGAGCACCTTACTTTTTTTACAAAATGCTTCATAAAAAACAAAAAGTCCGGGCCTGTTATCCAGCCACTTGGGTTAGCAGTACCACAACAACCTACTGGCCCATCACGTACAAAATGCTCCTTGTAAAACTTACGTGGAAAAACGAACATAGGAGGAACTGAGTTACCCTCTGCGTTAATAGCAAGAACCATAGTAACATTGGTCCCCCTCTCAGCTGAAGTGACACCACCAACTCTTTTCTCGCCTTTCTTCGCTATGATTTTTACCGGTTTTTGGACAGTCCCAGTCCTTGTCTCGTCTATATTCCAAATATCATTAGCTGTAAAATGGTTTTGACTTAATACTAATTCGAGGTTATCAAAAAAGAGTCCGACATTGTGCTTGTTGAAACTTGTACTCCGACTTAAGCTGGTAGCCTCAGGAACACGAATAGACACATTATTGTTACGTTGCATGAACTTTGTAAACCAATCATTACTGGCGTGTTTTGTTGCTACCCAATTCTCAGGCACAAGAACTTTGTTCGCTATAGCAAATTCAAAAGCTAAACTTTTCATTTCTTTTGGGCTAATACCATAAAATATTTTCGCTGCCTGAACAGCATATTCACAGAGCTCTTCTTCTTGTTGTTGTGAAAATATCATTCGAGGTCTTTTGTAACCCATTTCTACCACTCCATCTGGATTGGTTTGTTGTTTTTTTATATATCTAAGTAAGGACATCCGGTTAACGCCATATTTTTCAGCAGCTTGCCTTAAACTACACGATCCAGACTTAACATCTAACGAAGCCGACTCGTAACTGTTTATATTACTCCGACCACGTTCCGTTTTCCTTTTATAATTTCTCACCATTATCTGTAACAAACCCATAAACATGCATTAAAATTAGTAGGGGCATGTTGTGACACTGTCACAATCTGCCCCAAGCCTTTCGTCACAACTAGCCCCACCGTACGCCATTTTACATAAAGCCACTTGCACAGACCTTGACACGTCGTATAGAAACCAAACTATGTCTTACTAGAGAGAAATAAACAAACTATCTACTACAACTAGAATAAGTTTCTTACCTTGTGGTTTGAAAGTGAAATAACAATTCAAAGACAACAGCAAAATTTTACTTCGTTACAACGAAATGACATATAATTTTATAAAGCGGCAGAAACGCATAGCATCACAACCAAACTACACAAACAGACTGAGGACATGCGGACGTGGAATTCTGGGTAACCGGGCGACGCTGCTACCTATGGTTAGTCTATAAAACTATTTGTCACAACATGCCCCTGTCACAACTAGCCCCGATCTACCCTAACTCTCACAGACGCTAGCTGCAAGAAAATTGAGGCTTTATTGTCGAATCCTGACGATATCTTATATCGACCACCTACTAATCAGGACTTTTATTAAAAGTACAAAAAGAAAAAGAGCTGTTAACCACAATAAAAACAGCCAAAATTCGATACCTCGATCACATCATGAGGAACAGCGAAAGACATGGATTGGTGCAACTAATTTTACAGGGAAAAGTAGAAGAAAAACTTAGATCAGGATACCAGGAAGACGAGTACTACACTACTAAATTTAACACAACAACCACAAATTTTTTCAGAGTCTAAGTGTGCAGAATAAAGATTGCCTTAATGGTCGCCAACATCCGAAACGGATAGGCGCTACAAGAAGAAGATAACATGTTTGTTTAACTCCTAGTTTCTTTAGATATTATGATAAAACTTACTTTAAGTAAGATGAAAACTTCCTTAGCTTATTCTTTATTTCTGAAAAAAAAAACACAGCATGGTAAAACAGGTCAAGTTTTGTTAAATACGGTGAAATTTTTAAAAAATATAGTTCGAATTTGTTTATTGTTATATAAGGAAAACAATTTACTTATAAGTTTTGTTTTATCTTCAAAGCCGATATAAAAGTAAAGTAAAAAACTGTCTTATTTTCGGAAAAAACTAATATGCGTATCTTGAGAACTGTATATGATTCCAAAACTATTTTCTTGTGGCATGTGGCATTACAAAAAATGTTATTTTTATTACCAGTAATTTGCAGTTGATTCCCATGAATAAAATATAAGCTGATAACTGCAATCTAAAAAGAGAAACGTTAATAAAGTTATTATTTTTCCTGTTTAGGTATGTAGTATCGCTGCAATAAAAACTCGAGAAACAAAATATCAATTGCAAAAACTTTTTATTGTATTCGAAGAATTTTATAATGTATATAGAGAAAGAACTGTTGAACCCACCTGAGAATATCTCCTGTGTTCTTACCCATGTAAATCAAATGATCGGTCTCTTAAAAGTTGTTATTTGCACGCAACATCCCACAAAGGGATATTTTATTTGACGCTGTGTGTACAAACAGAATGATATAAATATGCATTCAGTAGCTATCCGCAGGAGGTACCCGTGAAATAAGCGGCCTCAATATATAATATTCGAGCCGACATTAGCTACATTAGCCACTCAAGCGATACCTATTCATGCGGGGATTATCAACCTTTCGGTATGTAAGGGAGACGATTCTTTTCCAAAAAGGTGCAAGTAGTATCACCTTTTAAACCCCGATGGTGACAACAGATAGGCACTTATGGGACTTTTGTCATTTTCCGCTTACGTAATTTTGTCTTCTGGCAATGCTATTAGGGCACGATTTAAATCTGATTTTAATGAGAACGGACGCAAAGAGGGAACTTTTCTGTTTTTTGAGAGCTTTGTGTTTCGCACTTTTGGTGTGTAAAGTGCGTGAAAAGCGATTAAGGACGAAACACAGATGTATGGAAAATTATAGGGTATTCCTCTTTACTAATTTTGTCAAATTTTCTAAACATAGTGCATTAGAGCATATTCACCATACAGAACACATAAAACAGCTCGTGGGAGAATAAAATAGAATTATTTGAATTCAACTCACTATTATTTAAAAAATATTTTCCACATTTAAACATATTACAACTTCCGAAAAAACAAAACTTTTATTAGCAAAAATTATATATTATTTCTATTTCTTTTTCTTTATTATTTTCTTTCTTTTTTCTTGTTTTCTTTCTTTCTTTTTTGTTTATTTTTAAAGAATGGAAATGATAATAAGACAGATTTAATTAGCTATAAATCTCTATAATTAGAAAGTTGTTTTAAGTTATTCAATTCTCTTCAACGCATAATTTTAGTTATCTGTCGTCATTTTATCCCTTCGTATAATAAAATAAACGTACAATAAATAAGTGACCAAATAATCAAAATCCCCTAAGTGCTAAACCAGCCAACGTGCAGATTAAACAGGTATATATGCCAACATCCGAAGCGACAGAAGATATAATAGAACAAACATACCACCTGATACATGAAACCATCTCCCTTTAACATTCCTAAGAAAGAACCAATAATGATCATTGGAGATTTGAATGCAAAAATAGAAAACACGAAAATACACTTGAGTGCAAAATAATCAACACAAATTATTTTGCGAAAGTATCTCTCCTGTTTCAATCTAAAAAGTGGAAATTTAAAAATATTTAGTGTACAATTATTAACTTCATTATTGAGTTTTGTTTTTTGGTGAATCGGATGACATATTACAAAAAAATAATGCAATACGTAGAGAGGGGGTAAGAATTTGACTCATTGAAATAGACACGCACCAATTTGTTTCGGTTAACATCGTACGCATCAATTTCCATAGCAACCCACTAATACATCAGTCACTTAAGTTCGCAACTGCATTACAAATGGATACCACATCCGTCAAAGTAGCTCAAGCAGTAGCACTATTGAGAGAAGGCCTGAGCCAGAGGACCGTGGCAAATTCACTAAATTTAAGCCAATCTTCTGTGTCCCGAGTGTATCGTCGGTACCAAGATACTGGTGATTATGTCCGCCGCCGAGGAGGAGGCCGTAAATGAATAAAAACGGACAGAGATGATCGATTTCTTGTATCGAAATCCCTGAGAAATCGACATTTGACTGGTCCTAATCTCAAAGAAGAGCTTAGAGAGATTCGAGGTGTGGTTACCAGCGTTTGGACAGTCGGAAGGAAACTGTAGGCATCCAATCTGACATCAAAAAGGGCAGGTACGGGTCCCAAGCTCGCGATTAGAATTTGCTCGCGAACATCTGGATTGGGATGACTATCAATGGAGTCAGGTATTATTATCCGATGAAAGTAAGATTTGCTTACATGGCAACGACAAGAGGCGTCGATTCTATAGAAGGCCAGAAATGCGATTTGCTCAATGTCGTAAACGAGAAATTTTATTATATGGAGGAGATTTTTGTATGTTTTGAGCAGGCATTTTCATGGATGGGAAAACCGAGTTGGCTTTCGTGCCTGGTTGAGGACGCTGATGAGGTTTAACGGTAGATCGTTACATCAGAGACAGTTTGGAGGAACATGTGGTTCCATACGCGAGATTTATTTGTGATGCCTTTATTTTAATGCACGATGCCATACCACATGAATCACCACCACCTATCTGACTGAGATAGGTATACCTACAATAAATTGGCCTGCGTTGAGCCCGGACATAAATCTAATAGAGCATGTTTGGGATAAGCTTAAACAAAGGGTCCGGGACAGAAATCATGCACCAAGGACATAATGGAATTAAGAGCTGCGCTTAATGATGAATGGGAAGCAATGCCTCAAGAATTTATTAGAAAAGTCATCCGAACCATGCAAAATCGATTGGAAAGTGTAATTAGTAGTAGGGGGTGATATCAAATACTGAAAAATAAAGAAATTCATTTTGTAATTGATGATTTCTCTATTCATAACGTCTTTCTTGCGTTAGTTCCAAATCTGGAAGAAACACCGTGGGTATATTCCAAGGAGCTTTTGCTAGTATTCTGAGTTTTCTGACAGGACTAAAATTTATGTTATCACTTTATTGCAGCTCCACATGTTCGTGCCGTAAATCTGTACGCGTTTCTGAATGATCTTGTAAATGGGAAGATAGTTCCAGAGAGAAAGTTGTAACTTTTCCCTAAAAGCCAGCATATTTGTTTCATCTTCACTGTTAGCTGGATTCCCTTAACTTCGATTTGTGCTTTGCAGGAAATTTTTGGTCGCTATGAAGTCCTAGATAGTTCTTAAGATTTTTAAAGTAAACTGTAGAATCGTAAACTGTAGATTTCAAAGATTTCACATCAAACGTGGAGTACGGCAGGGTTGTGTTTTGTCACCCACTCTTTTTAATCTGTACTCTGAAGAAATCTTTAGGGAGGCTTTGGATAACAGACAAGAGGGAGTAAGACTAGATGGAGAAGTAATCAACAATATTAGATACGCTGACGATACAGCCATTCTTGCAAAAAATTTACAAGATCTCCAAACATTACTAAATCTAATCAGTGAAGCAAGTTATCGGAGAGGCCTAAAAATCAACATTTGAAAGACAAAGTGGATGGCAGTTGGAAAGATCAATATAGATCAAGGTCTGATTTCTCTTAATGGAGAGGAGATCGAAAGGGTAAATCATTTCAAATACCTTGGCAGCTGGTTAAATGTAAATTGTGACTTTGATGAAGAGATAATAACCAGGATCGAAATATCACGTAAGGCTTTTATGACCTGGAAACCAGTTTTATGCAACAGAAACCTGTCGATGAATATTCGTAAGAAGGTTCTGAAATGTTATGTCTGGTCCATCCTATTGTAGGGTTGTGAGACATGGACGTTAAAAACCACAATGCTAAACAAGTTAGAAGCATTCGAATTGTGGTGCTAGGACGAATCCTAAAGATATCGTGGGTTTCGCACACTTCCAATGAAGATGTTCTTCAAATGATCAATTCAGAACGTCTGCTCATAAACACCATAAAGAGGAGAAAAACAGAATACTTCGGTCATATAATTAGAGGACCTAAATACCATCTACTTCGCCTTATAATAAAAGGAAAAGTGGAAGGAAAGAGATGGATTGGTCGAAAGAAACTTTCATGGCTGCGTAATATTAGACAATGGTGTGGTTCCACAGTAGAAGAATTGTTTCGCGCAGCAGCCGACAGAGAAAGGTTTCAGGAAATTGTAAACATGATGACGGCCAACGTCTGAATATGGACACGGCAGCCAAAGAAGAAGAAGATTTCAAAGAAGTCATTTGGCCTTGCAAACATTCCACACTGCGACCTGAAAGATCTTTTGTTTGATTTGTGTTTTAGTTCAAAAAATCTAGATTTCTAACAGTCTATTGCCCGTTTCGGCGTAACCTTGAACTCAAGTTCTAAATGGTAAGTCTCAGGTGTTTATGATGTTAACGAAAAATTACTCTTCAATTTCAGAGAATATGTTTGACCGTTTTCTATGCATTTCTGCAGAAGCTGCATGTCACTAACGTTATCTGATTGAGTTGTAATAATCTTTTTGGGTAGTTTTGATCTGAATTATGTTTACAGTAGGCTTCGCTAATAGTCCAGGCGGGATCTGTTGTGAATTGGACTTTTTGATGGAATCACTTCAGGATGTACCTTGTATCAATAATCACAATATGAACCAGTCGCAAATCTTGTGCTTAATTTTTTAACAAAATCTGAAAGAAATCCAGAATTTTTACTTTTTGCGCCCATATTTTCGCCTATAACTCGAGAGATATTGCTCATACAATGAAAGGTAAAAGTTTCGTTGTTCAATGATACAAAATATTTGACTAGCTAGAAATTAAAAATTTCTAGCTTCCAGGAAAAAAACAGGTTTTCAAAAAAACTGGGGGAAGAGACCTATTGGAAGACCAAGAAAGGGATGGGAGAATGACGTGGACAAGGACACTAGAAATCTCCGTAGCAATTGATCGTGGAGGGGAATGGCTACTGACCGTAATGGATGGAAAAGTTGGATAAGGGAGGCCAGAGCTCGAATTGGAAAAAAAATTGGAGTAAAAAAATAGACTCCTATTGAAAATCTCCATTATGGTATTCTTTTTAACATATCTAACCTAGACTAAAGGGTTTTAAAGCTTCTACGATTTATTTTTCTTGGGATACCATAAAATGGTTTGGTTCAACAAAGAGACGACTACCTCATTCTTTATTCAGATTATCAAGAATCTAGTTTTAAAATATTCCTTTATCTTAGTTATTATAAAGTGACTTTTGTTGTGCTTTACCGTGGCTTAAAAAACTGCTTGTAAATCAAAGATGTTGCAGACTCACAATTTGTAGATTTCAGAATATATAGAGCAGTTTTGCTGTTAAAGGTAGTCACCTGATGTGATTTGGGAAACCTCTATAAAAAAAGTAAGTTTAAACTTTTGTTTTGTAGTAATCTCTGTAAAAATCTTCATTTTTTTAGTGTATATTGATTATCACGACTAAACATAATACAACGTCTGGAGTATAAAGTAAAGGGTATGGGCTCCAGCTAAATAGGAGTAAGACAAAAATTGTGATAGTAGACAGAGCACAGAACAACGTTGAACACATGCAAGAGATTGGGGGCTATAGTAAATATTTTCATATAATGGGATCTCGTAAAAATCGAAGCAGAATGCTTCGGAGAGATACCTAGAAGGCTTACTATTGCACTATTAGAAGAATAGCTATGCTGAAACCGGTAACAATTTAAAAAAACTCGACCATAACAGTGCATATAAAATAAAGGCTGGTAAGGTCATTTTTCTCATAGCTACATATGTATCAGAAACGTTGATCTTAAAAAAATCATATAAAAATAAAATTGAGGATTTTGAGATGTGGGTGTACCGCTGCAAGTTAAGAATCCTGGAATAAACATCGAACAAATGTATCGTTATTAGAACAACTCAAAGTTGTAGGTAAAAATAATCGACGGCAAAGTTGTAGGAAAAAGACCTAGAGGAAGCCGAACAACTCGTCCAGAACAAAGAAGAATGAAAGTAAATTGTACAAACAATTATAAAAATTTGATGGTGTCACCACATCCCTATAAGGGAATAGAATCGAGGAGGAGAATATTGATTATTGTGAAATTATGAAAATTTGAATGAAAATGCAAAAATCGATAAAATTAGAGTTCCAACACGACGCTTGGCAAACCATAAGTTATCGGGTAGATTTTAGTTGTCGGTTTTTATGTAAGATAACGCTTATAAGAAAAAACTGTTATTTTTGCAAATATCTATCCATGATACTCTTTTCGTAAAATAGTATTTTAAAATCAAAAAACTAATATGCCAAGTTATTCGTGTTTTAGCTAAGTACGGGGTTTCTAAATGAACAACAGAATATTAATACTAATTCTTAATTAGCCTTCTACTAAATATCCCCAAGTAGCAAAGAAAACAAAGTACTGTTGAGGAAATAATCCACGTCAACCGAACGACAGTGTATTCTTTTGTTACAGATAATTTCTTATTCATAATTTATTAGCGAGATGAAATTTTAAGAATCAAAGGAAATGAATAATCCTATCAGGGAGTGTCGTGGTTTTATATTTGAGATAAGGGTGCCGGTATAAAAGGGTGGGTGGCGACTGGTGACACTGCATTGAAGAGGCCGATTCCACTTACCATTGTTTTAACATGTTCTTGTCTCATTCCATCTTTTATCGACGAGAAAAATTCGAGCCGATGAAATACGATATAAACAATGAGGGTGAATTTATTTCAAAGTGCTGGCTAGGCTGAATTTAAACGAGATTTACTCTAGTTCTTTAATGATGACTGGAAAGTACAATACACGTTTCTCACGGATCAAGTATGTTCTGAACAATATTTTTTTATGTAAAATTTTTGTCTAATTCATCTAAAACATCGTATAAAAATTTTACAAATGACAACATTATTGCCTAAATCTGTCTTCTTTTTTGTCCTCTTTTTTTCCATTGTATGATATTGAATTATTGCACTGTTCGACATGTAATCACTAATTGTATATTGTATATTGTATATTTAAAAAAAAAGTTCATTTAGATCTCACTTCCCACAAAAATTCGATAAAAATAGATATTAAAAATAAAAAAAAATTCGGTAAGGAAATATTCATAAAAATAAACTAAATTCTTACTTACATACTATCACTGTGTATTTTCTCATTCCAGTGCATCCGGTGACGATTGAGTTGTTCGGGATTCGTCCCAATGTCTAATTCTACAATTTTTCGCCTCCATGTTCAATTTGTTACTACCATTTCCATTATTTTTCTCCTGGTTCGCAGAGATCGCCATGTGCTATTAAATAGGTTGGTGTTAGGACGAGATTCCTTTTGGGTCCTTAGTTAAACGAACACATAACACAATGTATTTCAATTCACAATATAACTTTATTTGACTAACAATTAACTTTTGTTTATAATCACGACTACTAAGTAACACAGGTTTGTCAATACATGGGACTGACCCACGCTAACGTTGTGTAGCAATCCTCTAAATCTAATACTGCATTGGCCATACTTCTACGTATGTACTACATTTGTACATCTAAAAATCCAAATACCTGTGACTTTTCAATGTCAGCTTAATGTTTATGTTAATGTACAGCAACCACTGTCGACGGCCACCAATACGTTTAACCCAGGTCAATTAATTACGTTAATACATGATGTGTGTTGTCTTAACCATTTTTACTACTTTACTTAAATATTTTCTATAGTATAGTTTCGAAATTGTAGACACTAAATTCCAAGAAATGGTGATGGCCAATCTGAGTTTTTCTTGGCCTTCCAGTGGCTTACAAAATTTTTGTTAGAGTGAGAGATAGTGCTACTTGTATTGAAGAATTTCTACAAATTATATATGTACTATTATTTTCTGCCTGCCGCTAAGAAATTTCTAAACAAATATGTGGGATCGGTAATAATGCAACTGAATAATTTAGACATCAAAATATATGGACTGATAATAAGTTGGATACGTCTGTTGAAAAAACTAAAACCAGAGGAAGAAAACGTATTCAGCTTAAAGGGGATTTTAAGTATGATTTATTTTTCCGAAATGAAATTCCAACGTTAAAAAAAGTCGCAGCCGAAAAAATGAACATTAAATGGATAAAAAGAAGTAGGAACAGTATTCATATAGAAAAAGAACAACTTATTTTGTGACAGATATATTACCTGAAAAAAATACACGGTTATGGTCGTAAAGGAAGAAAAATCTAGTATTTGGACGACACTTAGCTAAATCAAAGTCATACTGTTCCAAGGTATGGCAAGATTTCGAAGTTAGAAACCGTCGACAAGCTTTTATTGAAGAGTTATCACCGGATTTGAAAAACCAGCGGGCAAAATACGAAGACTCATTTTAACATACATAGGCAGTGACTCGGGTTTTTTTTAGATAATGGCTTGTTACTCTTCGAATCGAAGAAAACCAATGACTATCACGAAGAAGAATCTTTAATTGTGGCTTATTCCTATTTAAATAGTAATTACTTTAACATGCCACAAGAAAATAGCTTCAGAACAATGCCATTGTATTAGATATGATTCCTTTGATTCGATTTATTTTTTATTTCGTCTGGCTTCAATATTCTTTTGTTTTTAGACGTCTACATCTTTTATGATATTAATATTAGAATGTATCAAAATGAATAATATTACTAAACGATTAATGAGCTACTTTATATGCATCTACTGAGCAGATTGTTGCGCTGTTATTGTCTAGAGAGGTACCTATTTTGTCTTTGCGTATTTTAAACGTTGATGTTAAATTTATAATTAATTACTAATAAACAGATTTGATTTCTTTATATTGGAGCTTTATTATTGGAAAGGAAAATAACAGAGACGTAAAAATCATTCAAGAATTTTTAATCAAAGTCCCCATTGCCGAAACTTGTTGAAATCGAAATTAATCCGGTCCAAAACAAATTATGCCGAGTTTTCTCAGCAGGAAACCAATATTTAAAGGCAGAAAGAAAGAAAGAAAAAGCCAAAGAAAAAATTGGCGCTCGTTTAATGCGCCAGATCGGAATGTTCTTTGGGGTGCAAATTCTTTCGAAATTAGCCCAGGGAGAGTTAATGAAGGAAGAAATGTTACGTTTTTCTACTAATTTAAAAAGGAAAAGGGGGATGTTACGACTTCATTTTTTTGAAGTTTTCAGTTTTATGTTTCGGAGAGAGACTTAATTAATTCGTCACCGGGGACAGCTCTGATTTGAGAATTTTTTAAATAAATTTCGTACCGCCAATGAATTTTTTAGATTTCTACTTTGCCTTATTAAATACTTCCCTGAATACAATTATTGCGAGGGGTGATTATTTTTTTACCCCAGAGACCGACAATGGGGACACTTAAATTGAAAGAAACTTTGCCATTAATTATAATTTTAATACCCAAAAAAGCTCACTAACCGCGGTTATATAACAAAAATATGTATCACAGTTAAATAAAAGTATGACTGTTTATTTTATTCATAGAATTATGAACTGAAAGTTCATAATTATTGATAGTGAAGAGACTAATGTCGAAATCTTCATGATATTCCATAATAAACCTCATACTATAAAGAAAAGAGGTGGTAAGGGGGGCCTAAAGAAAAAGAAAAAAATCTCAGTTACAATATACGAGACTGGGAATGAAATTGTAAAAAAAACAGTAAAACCAGTTTTATTTTCTCATACAAACATCAACGTTCTCTCTGCAATAAGTTAAAAATTTAAGTTTCTGCAATAATTCAATATTAAAATTGAAAATTAAAAATATTAACATCTGCTGAAATGATACTAATTTACAGTCGTTGAGATGCGCCAAATGTAGGCAACTTGGAATTATTACAAGGAACGCTAAGAAATCATTTCACTTAATATTTCCTTTAAGTAACGAATAAAATTCAATATTATTTAATATTAACATCTCAAATTCAAAGTAATGATTCGAAATGAATTTCATTGTTTATTGAAAATCGAGCAACACTGTTTTGTGAATTTATTATTTGTCCATTTGATCAGTACAATATATGGTGTAAATAAATAAATTTTGATTGGCGGAAATGAGTTTTACTATACACCAAACAAATGATGAAAGCGCAAAAGCTATTTTGTAAATAGTAATCTTTCTATTTGTAAATACAAATCTGTAGACGATTATACAATTTAAAAAGTATAAAAATAAAACCTTTGATTTATAGTTTCACGCTGTTTTATTTTGTATGTGTTAGTAGTGAATAATTGTTTTCTTAGTTAGTAGTGAATAATTGTTTCTCATCGCATCTTCTTTCTTGTTCATTCTCTGAAAAAACTCTGTAATAATTTCTTCCATTTCTTGCTCTGATTTTTACTTCACTACATACTACTACTACTAAGGATTTCCACAGTTTTCACTGTCTTCCTTCACTCAGCCGTTTTCTCCAATTTTCCCTGTCATTCCAGTCTCCATCTCGCAGGGTTCTTTTCTCCATAGCCTCGTCGATTTCATCTCTGAATGACCTTCGGGGTCTTCCTCTCTTTCTTCTTCCAATCGGGCTCCATTCTGTGATTTTGTTTATCCAGCGTCCTCTGTCCGCTCTTCTGACGTGGCCGTACCAGGATAGTCTCTTCTCCTCTATATAGTCGATTATGTCTGCTTGCACTCCCATTCTCCGCTTAATCTCTGCGTTTTCAATTCTGTCTCTTTTTGTAAGTCTACAGCTTCTCCTCAGGAACTCCATTTCTACTGCTCTTATTCTACCTCTATTTCTCTTGTTTATTGTCCAGTTTTCGGACCCATATGTCAGGATACTTCTTGTCAA